>NC_090027.1:3722929-3982929 GCF_037176765.1 Anolis sagrei
GCAGCCACATCACTCTTATAGATATAGATATAGATATCTACATCACTTGTTACACACACACACACACATATATATATATATTCAAATGAGCAGCCACATCACTCATATAGATATAGATTTCTAAAGAGTATCTACATCACTTGCTATACACACACACACATAGTTCAAATGAACAGTCACATCACTCATATAGATATAGCTCTAGATATATAGATTTCAAGTCAGCAGCTACATCACTTGCTACACACACACACACACATATATTTCAAATGAGCAGCTACATCACTCATATAGATATAGAGATAGAGATAGATATCTTTTCAAATGAGCAGATACATCACTCATATAGATGCAGCTATAGATATAGATGTAGATTTCAAATAAGTATCTACATCACTTGCTACACACACACACACAGACACACACACACATATATATATATCGTTGAAATGAGCAGCCACATCACTCATATAGATATCTTTCAAATGAGCAGCTACATCACTCATATAGATATAGATATAGCTATAGATATAGATTTCAAATGAGTATCTACATCACTTGCTACACACACACACACACATATGAATATATATTTCAAATGAGCAGCTACAACACTCATATAGATATAGCTATAGCTATAGATATAGATTTCAAATGAGTATCTACATCACTTGCTACACACACACACAGATATATACAACTTTCAAATGAGCAGCTACATCGCATATAGATATAGCTATAGCTATAGATATAGATTTCAAATGAGTATCTACATCACTTGCTATACACACACACACACACACACATATATTTCAAATGAGCAGCCACATCACTCATATATAGCTATAAATATATAGATTTCAAATCAACAGCTACATCACTTGCTATACACACACACACACACACACACATATATATATATTTCAAATGAGCAGGTATATCACTCATATAGATGGCGCAGTGGGTTAAACCCTTGTGCCGGCAGGACTGAAGACCGACAGGTCGCAGGTTGGAATCCGGGGAGAGGCGGATGAGCTCCCTCTATTAGCTCCAGCTCCTCATGCGGGGACATGAGAGAAGCCTCCCACAAGGATGATAAAACATCAAAAATCATCCGGGCGTCCCCTGGGCAATGTCCTTGCAGACGGCCAATTCTCTCATAACAGGAGCAATTGCTCCTGGCCCGACAAAAAAAAAAAAAGCAGCTACATCACTTGCTACACACACACACACACACACACACACACACACACACACACACACACATATATATATATATATATATATATATATATATTCAAATGAGCAGGTACATCGCTCATATAGATATAGATATCTTTCAAATGAGCAGATACAGCACTCATATAGATATAGCTATAGGTATAGCTATAGCAATAGATATAGAATCCTAGAATCCTAGAGTTGGAAGAGACCTCGTGGGTCATCCAGTCCAACCCTATTCTGCCAAGAAGCAGGAATATTGCATTCAAAGCACTCCTGACAGATGGCCATCCAGCCTCTGTTTAAAAGCTTCCAAAGAAGGAGCCTCCACCACACTCCCTCCGGGGCAGAGAGTTCCACTGCTGAACGGCTCTCACAGTCAGGAAGTTCTTCCTCATGTTCAGATGGAATCTCCTCTCTTGTAGTTTGAAGCCATTGTTCCATTGCATCCTAGTCTCCAAGGAAGCAGAAAACAAGCTTGCTCCCTCCTTCCTGTGGCTTCCTCTCACAAATTTATACATGGCTATCATATCTCCTCTCAGCCTTCTCTTCTTCAGGCTAAACATGCCCAGCTCACTAAGCCGCTCCTCATAGGGCTTGTTCTCCAGACCCTTGATCATTTTAGTATAGATTTCTAAAGAGTATCTACATCACTTGCTACACACACACACACACACATCATTCAAATGAGCAGCCACATCACTCATATAGAGATAGATTTCTAAAGAATATCTACATCACTTGCTACACACACACACACACACACACATCATTCAAATAAGCAGCCACATCACTCATATATAGATATAGATATAGATATTTCAAATGAGCAGCTACATCACTTGCTACACACACACATGTATATGTGTGTGTGATATATATTTCAAATGAACAGGTACATCACTCATATAGATATAGATATCTTTCAAATGAGCAGATACATCACTCATATAGATAAAGCTATAGGTACAGCTATAGAGATAGATATCTTTCAAATGAGCAGCTACCCCCACCCCCCTTCTATGCCAAAGAGTGCTGTCACCTCACCAAACTACAACTCCTATGATTCCATAGCACCGAGTCATGGCTAGTGGTGCCAAAGTGCATCAGTTCCGCAGTGTGGTTGCAGAAATGTAATCCAAGGCTCGGCTTTAGGGTCACGATAACTGGGAAACAGCAGTGATATGTTGCCCATCTCTAGAATGTCGAAGGCAGCAGCCTTCAAAACAAACCCAATTCCCTGGCTGCACACCAATCCAAAAACAACAACACCACCATTCCAAAATCCATCCACATTGCACCTAGGATGTTTTCCAAAGCCCCAGCTAATCGATTCTCCACCTCCGCATATTGAATCACGTCTCCCTGACATTTCAAAGGATGCTTTCCCTTCAGAGGAACATTCCCCAAAGGCAAGGAAAGGGAACCGTCCAATTACGATGGCTGCAAACAAAACCAAAAAGAAATATAAAAATGGAAAGTTTACCCAACCTGTTCCCGACTTGGTGCGCTTTCACCATACAAAATCCATGCATAAACATCACTTATGCGCCGTTATTGCCTTTGTGTGTATTTATTCATTCTGCCAGTGCGCCTTTGTTTCGTACAGCCATTTCAAAGCACAAGAAGTTTTAGAAAGACGCCGTTCCTTTGGCTATTTCCCTTCTCTGAGGAGACGGCAGAATAAACGCCACTTTACCTGCCATGGCTCAATACGGGGGGAAACATGGGAGCTGCAGTTTTGTACCTTACCATAAATTCCAGATTGGCTTAATGTTCATACTGAAATGCAGTCATTTATTGCAAAATAAGACACATAAAGACAAACCTAGAATCATAGAATCATAGAAACAAAGAGTTGGAAGAGACCTCCTGGGCCATCCAGTCCAACCCCATTCCGCCAAGAAGCGGGAATATTGCATTCAAATCACCCCTGACAGATGGCCATCCAGCCTCTGTTTCAAAGCTTCCAAAGAAGGAGCCTCCACCACACTCCAGGGCAGAGAGTTCCACTGCTGAACGGCTCTCACAGTCAGGAAGTTCTTCCTCATGTTCAGATGGAATCTCCTCTCTTGTAGTTTGAAGCCATTGTTCCTTGTCCTAATCTCCATGGAAGCAGAAAACAAGCTTGCTCCCTCTTCCCTGTGGCTTCCTCTCACATATTTATACATGGCTGGCTATCATATCTCCTCTCATCCTTCTCTTCTTCAGGCTGAACATGCCCAGCTCTTTTAGCCGCTCCTCATAGGGCTTGTTCTCCAGACCCTTGATCATTTTAGTCGCCCTCCTCTGGACACATTTATTTCAACACACATTCCAGCTTGTCAATATCTGTCTTGAATTGTGGTGCCCAGAATTGGGCACGTTATTCCAGGTGTGGTCTAACCAAAGCAGTATAGAGCATGGGGAGCATGACTTCCCTGGATCTAGACACTAGGCTCCTCTTGATGCAGGTCAACATCCCATTGGCTTTTTTTGCTGCCACATCACATTGTTGGCTCATGTTTAACTTGTTGTCCACGAGGACTCCAAGATCTTTTTCACATGTACTGCTCTCGAGCCAGGCATCGTCCATCCTATTCTGTATATTTGCATTTCGTTTCTGTCCGCCTGAGTGGAGTATCTTGCATTTGTCCCTGTTGAACTTCATTTTGTTAGTTTTGGCCAATCATCTCTCTAATCTGTCAAGATCGTTTTGAAACCTGTAGGTTAACTGTAAATCCCAGCAACTTCAACTCCCAAATGACAACATCAACCCTCCCCCCCATCCCCACCAGTATGTGGGCGTGTCAGGTATTTGTGCCAAATTCATTCCAGTGAATGGAAACACATCCTGCATATCAGATATTTACGATTCATAACAGGTGCAAGATTACAGTTATGAGGTAGCAATGAAAATAATTAGGGGTCACCACATTATGAGGAACTATACTAAGGGGTCTCGGCATTAGGAAGATTGATAAATGGTGGTTGCTTCCCTGTAACCACGTTTCTTCGTGTGGTGATACGTGAAACTCCCAAATGACAATATCAATCCACCCCAACTCCACAAGTATTCAAATTTGGCCATATGGGGTATTTGTGCCAAATTGGGTCCAGTGAATGAAAATCCATCCTGCCTATCAGATATTTACATGATGATTCACAAAATGTCAGCTATGAAGAAGCAACAAAAATAACGTTATGGTTGGGGGTCACCACAACATAAGGAACTGTTTTAAGGAGTCGCGGCGTTAGGAAGGTTGAGAAACACTGATCAAAGACTCATCATGTGTGTGTGCAATCCAGCAAGAGAGCTATGAGATGGTAGAACAGAAGCTCTCCGAAGCTCTAGGTGCTCTCACTGCCTCTTACAGGGAAAACCAGCTGATCTAAAACCCATCTAAAACACAGAAATGTGCCTTTCATCTCAAGAACAGAGAAGCATCCCGAGCTCTGAGGATTATTACCTGGGAAGGAATCCCACTGGAGCATTGCAGCGCACCCAAATACCTGGAAGTCACTCTGGGCCGTGCTCTGACCTACAAGAAGCACTGCCTGAACATCAAGCAAAAAGTGGGCGCTAGAAACAACATCATACGAAAGCTGACTGGCACAACCTGGGGATCACAACCAGACACAGTGAAGACATCTGCCCTTGTGCTATGCTACTCTGCTGCTGAGTATGCATGCCCGGTGTGGAACACATCTCACCACACTAAAACAGTGGATGTGGCTCTTAATGAGACATGCTGCATTATCACGGGGTGTCTGCACCACTGGAGAAATTACACTGCTTAGCCGGTATTGCACCACCTGACATCCGCTGGGAAGTAGCAGCCAATAGTGAAAGGACCAAGGCAGAGACATCTCCAGCTCATCCCTTGTTTGGGTATCAGCCAGCACATTCAACGACTTAAATCTAGACATAGTTTTCTAAGATCTACAGAGACACTCGCTGGAACACCTCAGCAAGCGAGAGTCCAAAAGTGGCAGGCTCAAACCAAGACCCTCAACCAATGGCTGATACCAAATGAGAGACTCCCTCCTGGGCACACAGAGGACTGGGCGACTTGGAAGGCGCCGAGCAGACTGCGCTCTGGCACCACGAGATGCAGAGCCAACCTTAAGAAATGGGGCCACAAAGTGGAATCCACGACATGCGAGTGCGGAGAAGAGCAAACCACTGACCACCTGCTGCAATGCAACCTGAGCCGAGCCACATGCACCATGGAGGACCTTCTTGCAGCAACACCAGAGGCACTCCAAGGGGCCAGATACTGGTCAAAGGACATTTAATCAACTCTCATACTCACAAATTTTGTATTTTTCTGGTTTTTTTCGCTTTGTTCTGTTAGAAATGTAATATAATCGACTGGTTGCACTGACACAATAAAAAATCCAGCAAGACGCTTCCATTCCCAATCTGATATCACTGAACTCTTATGTGATAGACTGTGGAAGCGGAAGCCCAACAGAAATGCACACATTGGACTCCTTGCTGCATGAAGAAGGTTGAGAGCCACTGGACTACATTATACCTATAAATCAGCTCAAATTGCATTATATGGCAGTGTAGATCCAGTCCTAGTTTTGCAGGATTATGAAAAACAGCTTTGTGAATTTAATGGATTATTTCTTCAATGTTGTTTTGGCCAGTGTCGTGAGTTGCAATCAACTGAGTTGGTTGTAAATGTTCTTTCCACCTGCTGCTTCGCCCCCATCCTCCCAAGCCACTGGGGATGATGGGAGTGATGGCATGCACATCGGAAGCCCCCCCCCCCCCCCCCCCCGAAGCCACAGGTCTGCAGTTTGGGAGTCCTCTTGGATTCATCGCTTACGCTTGAGACTCAGGCGTCGGCGGTGTCCAGGAGGGCTTTTGCACAATTGAGACTCGTGCGCCAACTGCGACCGTACCTCACGAAGGCTGATCTGACCGGGGTGGTCCATGCCTTGGTCACCTCCAGATTGGACTACTGTAATGCGTTCTACGTGGGGCTGCCCTTGAAAACGGCTCGGAAATTCCAACTGGTCCAACGGGCAGCGGCCAGGATGTTAACTGGTGCTCCTTACAGAGAGAGGTCAACCCTCCTGTTCAAGGAACTCCACTGGCTGCCGTTTATTTTCCGAGCCCAATTTAAGGTGCAGGTGCTTACTTACAAAGCCCTAAACGGATTGGGACCATCCTACCTGCGTGACCGCATCTCCGTTTATGAACCCACGCACTCACTTCGTTCATCCGGAGAGGCCCTGCTCGTGATTCCGCCTGCATTGCAGGCGCGTATGGTGGGGACGCGAGACAGTGCCTTTTCTGTGGTGGCTCCCCGACTCTGGAACACCCTCCCCAAAGGTCTTAGACAGGCAGTCTTTAGAAAGAACTTGAAGACCTGGCTGTTCCGATGCGCCTTTCCAGAATAGGAAAACTCCAATACCAAGTCCCAGAAGCACTTTAGTAGAACTAAGATTGCTGCACACTGCACACTGCACTTGCCCTACAATCCTCGCACACCACCTATCACATCAGCACTTTTAATCCTGTACCCCTTACTCTGGCCTGGCCCAGTTTACATAGTGTCTTGATGTATTGTTTAGTGCATGTCGTTAATATTGCTTTAACAGTTTTTAATTTTGCTTTAGGTGTTGTATTGTTCATCCGGAGAGGCCCTGCTCGTGATTCCACCTGCGTTGCAGGCGCATTTGGGGGGCACGCGAGACAGTGCCTTTTCTGTGGTGGCCCCCCGACTCTGGAACACCCTCCCAAAAGATCTCAGACAGGCCCCTACATTGGCGGTCTTTAGAAAGAACTTGAAGACCTGGCTGTTCCGATGTGCCTTTCCAGAATAGGAAAACTCCAATACCAAGTCCCATAAGCACTTTATTAGAATTAAGATTGCTGCACACTGCACACTGCACTTGCCCTACAATCCTCACACACCACCTATCACGTCAGCACTTTTAATCCTGTACCCCTTACTCTGGCCTGGCCCAGTTTACATAGTGTCTTGGTGTATTGTTTAGTGCATGTCGTTAATATTGCTTTAACTGTTTTTAATTTTGCTTTAGGTATTGTATTGTTGTGTTGTGTTGTGTTGTGAGGCCTTGGCCTTTGTAAGCTGCATCGAGTCCTTCGGGAGATGCTAGCGGGGTACAAATAAAGTTTAATAATTATAATTATTATTAATTATTATTATTATTATTATTAATAATTATTATTATTATTATTATTATTATTATTCAGTTCTTGTGGGTTTTTTCGGGCTATATGGCCATGTTCTAGAGGCATTTCTCCTGACGTTTCGCCTGCATCTATGGCAAGCATCCTCAGAGGTAGACCTCTACCTCTGAGGATGCTTGCCCTAGATGCAGGCGAAACGTCAGGAGAATTGCCTCTAGAACATGGCCATATAGCCCGAAAAAACCCACAAGAACTGAGTGATTCCGGCCATGAAAGCCTTCGACAATACATTATTATTATTATTATTATTATTATTATTATTATTATTATTTCCTTGATTTTGTTTTGGCCAGTGTCTTGAGTTGCAGTCAACTGAGTCATTTGTAAATGTTCTTTCCACCTGCTGCTTCGCCCCCATCCTCCCAAGCCACTGGGGATGATGGGAGTGATGGCATGCACATCTGGAGGCCGTTGTGTTGAAGCTGGTTGCAATGGGCTGGGAGGAGCGACCTTCAATCTGGAAGAAGCCAGGCTGACGCTGAGCACACCTTTCCCATGACTGCAGCAACGCTCCCTTCCTTTCGGCCCAGGAGCAGGTGTGCGCTGCTCCTGCTGCAATTCCTTTGGACTTCTCTCTCATCCAAAAGGAAGAAGAAGGCAAAGGGAGAAAGAGACCCATTTCGTTGCCGCCTCCCTCGGGCGCCCATCTCCCCTTCCCCGCTGTTCCCTTTCTTCGGCAGATGAGTCATTTCGTCTGCAGCCCTCTCTGGTTCCTTTCCCTCCCCTCTCCAAACCATCTCTCCCAATATTCTGTATCAAATCAAAAGCCTTTCTTTCCCCCTTTGGCAACAGAAAGGGAGCCTGCAGAAAAGCAACCTTGTCTAGCAAACAAAGGCGTTTCAGGAGGAGGAATCGGGCCACGGCTGCCATTCAGAACCTGCTCCATGCTCTGCTTGTGGGCATCCACATCCCCAAGGAAGGGCAACAGCAGGAATGTTCTCCAAGGGGGAAAACTCTTTCCCTTGCAGAGCCTGGATGTGGCAATAATTGCTCTTTGCAGGGTTGCCTGTTGAGGCTTCTTGGAGCACATGGTTGTGCAGGAATACCCACACGAAGGGTATTCCTGCACAAACCAGATCAACAATTGGGCCACACAGTTTACAGAAAACCTGCACACATAGATAGTAGGCCTGGGTAACAACGCAAAAATTTGTTTCTAAAATCGATTTGTATTTGGGGTTTTTTTTTTGTTTCGATATTTAAAATAATTACAAAATTTTCCCTTAAAAAAGTTCGGTATTTACGAAATTTCGTTAATATTTACAAAACATTTTGTAAAGATGGCGCCCTTTTTTCCCAATATTTTTTCAATATTTTTTCAATATTTTTTTAATTTAATTATTAATTTAGTAGAATAGGGAGGAGAAATTATTATTAAGGAGGGAAGGCAGGCACTCACTTTGGCGGGCCCTCAAGCGCTGCCGCCGAGTCGGGCCCAGCTCCTCCGAAGCAATGCGAAATTGGGAGAAGGGCTCCCCAAAGGCTATCTAGCCCGGCCCTCCGCTAAGGAATTGGGAGAACGAAGCACAGCCCTCCGCTAAGGAATTGGGAGAACGAAGCACATCCACCGCAAAGGTGAGGAAGGAGGGACGGGCCGCGTTCCCGCTGAGGGTCGCTCGCCCTCTCGCTCGCTTGCTCAGCCGGCGCCTTCCCCGCCCTCTCCTCCTCCTCCTCCTCCTCCTCCTCCTCTTTCAGGCTCTGACTGGCTAAGGAGAGGAGAGAGAGGAGAGCTCCCAGCAAGCATCTAGCCAAGCCATCTTACGTATTTCCGAAATGGATGGAAATACAAAAATTTTTGGCGCATGCCGTTTCGATATTTAAAAACACTTCCGGGTTTAAAAATAAGTTTTGTAATCGTTTTGTAATTGCTAAAATTAACGAATATTTAACGAATTACAAAATTAACGAATGAAACCGCCCAGGCCTAATAGATAGATACCAACATAAAAACTCCAACCATCACCTAAGTAAAAAAGAAAAACAATTAAAGCCCTGGCAGAGCATGCAAAAAGAATCTGCGAAGCCCACCTTCTCCAAGGGGAACTGAACCACCTAAACTGGACTTGACAGGCCAATAGAGACTCCACCTCAGACATCAGAAGATCCACACAGAGGAAAAGTGTCCTTGCCATACATACGGGCGGCAGCTAGATTAATCACCGGAGCATCATACAGGGAACATACCACCCCTCTGTTATGTCAGCTCCACTGGCTGCCGATCCAGTTCCGAGCACAATTCAGCACAATAGCAGCTTGTGTGTGACCCTGGACTCATCGCTGAGCCTGGAACCACAGGTTTCGGCGGTGACCAGGGGAGCATTTGCACAGCTAAAGCTTGTGCGCCAGCTGCGCCCGTACCTTGGGAAGTCTGACTTGGCCACGGTAGTCCACGCTCTGGTTACATCCCGTTTAGACTACTGCAACGCTCTCTACGTGGGGTTGCCTTTGAAGACAGCTCGGAAGCTCCAACTAGTCCAACGCTCGGCAGCCATGATTTTAACAGGAGCGGAGCGCAGGGAGCATACAACCCCCCTGTTGCGCCAACTCCACTGGCTACCAATCTGCTACCGGGCTGAATTCAAAGTGCTGGCGTTGGCCTTTAAAGCCCTAAACGGTTCCGGCCCTAGCTACCTATCTGACTGCATCTCTGCCTATGAACCCATGAGGAGTTTGAGATCTTCCGGGGAGACCCTGCTCTCCATCCCGCCTGCTTCTCAAGCTCGGCTGGCGGGGACGAGAGATAGGGCCTTCTCTGTGGTGGCTCCTCGGCTGTGGAACGCCCTTCCTACGGACATTAGACTAGCACCATCTCTAATGGTATTCTGCAAAAAGGTGAAGACCTGGATGTTTGTGCAGGCGTTTGAGTAATTGAGTGCAATCTGGTAATGGAACATAGGAATGGAACAATGGACGACGAACCTGGACTACGCTTGGATGATGAGAAGATTGGGTACGGTTGTTGTTTTTTGTAATAATTGTGCATTGTAATTGCTTATTGGTAATTTATGGATAATGTGTTAAGTCAATTGTTATATGTTGTATGGAACCACTGCTGTTTCTACTGTTTTTACTGTTTGTGAACCGCCGTGAGTCGCCTTCGGGCTTGAGATACAGCGGTATAGAAGCAAAGTAAATAAATAAATAAATAAATAAATAAAGTGCTGGTTTTGACCTATAAAACCCTATACGGCTCTGGCCCAGCGTACCTGTCCGAACGTATCTCCTTCTACGTCCCACCTCGGAGTTTAAGATCTTCTGGGGAGGCCCTGATCTCGGCCCCGCCTCTATCACAAGTGAGCCTGATGGGGACAAGGGACAGGGCCTTCTCAGTGGTGGCCCCTCGCCTGTGGAATTCACTCCCCGGAGAAATTAGGTCATCAACATCCCTCCTCTCCTTCAGAAGGAAGTTGAAAACAGGGATATAGGACCAGGCTTTGGGTAATCTGGCAGATTGACAAGGTAATGGCAACCAGAATTTGGAAAGGACTACGGTAATGCTGAATGGACTTATGGATTTTAGAACTCGGTGAACGTTGCCCACTAGATTGGCTTTTTAATTGTTATTGTATTAATTGAATGTTTTAATTATTGTGGTTATTGCTGTTATGTATTTTATCTGTGGAATTGTTGGCATCGAATTGTGCCTTTTGTAAGCCGCCCTGAGTCCCCCCCTTGGGGGTTGAGAAGGGCGGGGTAGAAGTGCCCGAAATAAATAAATAAATAAATAAATAAATAAATAAAGAGAACCACTGACCGCAGAGGGAAGCTGATGAGGAAACACAACATACAAACTATCTACAGACCCACCAAGAAAATCCAACAAATGCAAAGGTCGAGAGGGATCCTCTCACTTCTGCAGGAGTCTACCATATTAATAATAATAATAATAATAATAATAATAATAATAATAATAATACACTTTATTTATAACTCGCCACCATCTCCCCAAAAGGGACTCGTGGCAGCTAACATGAGGCCAAGCCCAAAATAATACAACACACAGTAACAAAATACGTCATAACAAAATATGAAATAACAAAATCAACAATATGAAACAGCATATTAAAACCAGACACAGAGGGCGGGCCAAATGTGTGAGGTAGAATGTTAAAAAGTTAAAACCCTGGGTGAGATAGGGATAAAAGCACATTTGTAGGAAAGGAGCCCAACAGGGAGGAACCGTGGGATTTAGCCATTTAGTAGGCCTGGGTAACAACGCAAAAAATTATTTCTAAAATCGATTTGTAATTGGGGTGTTTTTTTGTTTCGATATTTAAAATAATTACAAAATTTTCCAAAAAAAAAGTTCGGTATTTACGAAATTTCGTAAATATTTACAAAACATTTTGTAAAGATGGCGCCCTTTTTTTTCAATATTTTTAAAATATTTTTTAAATTTAATTATTAATTTAGTAGAATAGGGAGGAGAAATTATTATTGAGGGAAGGCAGGCACTCACTCTGGCGGGCCCTCTCGCTCGCCGCTCGCCCTCTCGCCCTCTCGCTAGGATGGGTTCCTTCCAGGAGGGGCTCTTTTTCCCAGGCTGCCAAACTACAACTCCCAGGATGCTACAGCATTGAGCCAATGAAAGAAAGAGAAGGAGACCTCCCTCTCGCCCTCTCGCTCACCCTCTCGCTCGCCCTCTCACTCTCCCTCTCGCTCGCCCTCTCGCTCGCCGCTCGCCCTCGCCCTCTCGCTCGCCCTCTCGCTCGCCGCTCACCCTCGCCCTCTCGCTCGCCCTCTCACTCGCCCTCTCGCTCGCCCTCTCGCTCGCCGCTCGCCCTCGCCCTCTCGCTCGCCCTCTCGCTCGCCGCTCGCCCTCGCCCTCTCGCTCGCCCTCTCACTCGCCGCTCGCCCTCGCCCTCTCGCTCGCCCTCTCACTCGCCCTCTCGCTCGCCCTCTCGCTCGCCGCTCGCCCTCGCCCTCTCGCTCGCCCTCTCACTCGCCCTCTCGCTCGCCCTCTCGCTCGCCGCTCGCTTGCTCAGCCGGCGCCGAGAGAAGAGAGCTCCCAGCAAGCCAGGCGGCCATCTTACGTATTTCCAAAATGGACGGAAATACAAATTTTTTTGGCGCCTGCCGTTTCGATATTTAAAAACACTTCCAGGTTTAAAAATAAGTTTTGTAATCGTTTCGTAATTCAAAAATTAACGAATTTTTTAACGAATTACAAATTAACGAAACGAATTGACCAGCCCTACCATTTAGGGTTTTGTTTGTTTATTTGGTCGTGTCAGGAGCAAGTCGCTTCTGGTGTGAGAGAATTGGCTATCTGCAAGGACATTGCCCAGGGGACGCCTGGATGATTTGATGTTTTTATCATCCTTGTGGGAGGCTTCTCTCATGTCCCCGCATGAGGAGCTGGAGCTGATAAGGGTGGGAAGATGCTTATACCATGCAACTGTGGATAAGTCTCCATAGGGACCCCCAAGCGCAACAGCATTGCCCAAACATGAATCAAGGAACTTGAAAGGCCCTGCAGACTACGTCAACCAGAGAAGTCAGCCATAGTAGAGCACCTGATGAACCAGCATGGACATAGCATATCATTCGAGAACACAGAAATGCTGGACCCCACCAACAACCACCATGTCAGGCTACACAGAGAAGCCATTGAAATCCACAAGAAGCATGTGGACAATGTCAACAGAAAGGAGGAAACCATCAAAATGAACAAAAGCTGGCTACTAGTATTAAAAAAAACTCCAAAATTATAACAGCAAAACAACACTCAAACACAGGGAAACTCCACAGAGGAATCAATCAGGGACAGCTAATCACCTCTCAACAAAAGATTCCCCCAGGCACTAACAAGCCACACCAAAAAATGCCCGGCCATCAAATGCTAATCATGGTGGCCAACTGAAACATTCACACTTGCCTCCACTTGCATTCACTTCTTTCTCCCACCCTGGACATCATTCCACAGATATATAAACCCAATTTTCCTAGTTCCAACAGACCTCACAACTTCTGAGGATGCTTGCCACAGATGCAGGCGAAACGTCAGGAGAGAATGCCTCCAGAACATTAAGACGTTAAGATCGTCTGGGGAGGCCCTGCTCTCGACTCCATCTGTGTCACAAATACATTTGGCGGGGATGAGAGACAGGGCCTTCTCAGTGGTGGCCCCTCGGCTATGGAACGCCCTTCCTAAGGACATTAGATCATCCCCCTCCCTTTTGACTTTCCGAAAAAAAGGCAAAACCTGGCTATTTGCGCAGGCGTTTGAAAGGGTAGTGTAATTAGACATAGGATTATGGAACAATTGGATTATGAGATTGAATTATGTTTTTATCTAGAAGACGAAATGATTGTTTTTACTACTGTCATGGTTTTAATTGATATATTAATGCTTTTTAATATTTTAATGTTTTTATGATATTGTTGGCATTGAATTGTTGCCTTGTGAACTGCCTCGAGTCACCTACAGGCTGAGAAGGGCGGTATACAAATGTAACAAATAAATAAAATAAATAAGTAAATAGAACATGGCCATGTAGCCCAAAAAACCTACAACAACCCAGAGAAATTAATAATTTTCAGAGAGGGTACCAACTAGAGCCTCCAGTGGCAGGCTGGGTTAAAGCACTGAGATGCTGAACTTGCAGAACGAAAGGTTGCAGGTTTGAATCCGGGGAGAGGGGTGAGCTCCCGTTGTTAGCCCCAGCTCCTGCTAATCTAGCAGTTCGAAAACATGCAAATGTGAGTAGATGAATAGGTACCGCTTCGGTGGGAAGGTAGCAGCTCTCCATGTAGTCATGCCAGTGGCCACATGACCTTGGAGGTGTCTATGGACAACGCTGGCTCTTCGGGCTTAGAAATGGAGATGAGCACCAACACCCAGAGTCGGACACAACTGAACTAAACTTCAGGGGAAAAACTTCACCTTACCAATTGCATACGTTTGCATCTATTTCTCAGAGCAAGTGGAATAATAATAATAATAATAATAGTAATAATAATAGTAATAATAATAATAAGACTTTATTTGTACCCCGCTACCATCTCCTGAGGGACTCGGTGCGGCTTACATGAGGCCGAGCCCACAACACAACAATAACAATAACAGCAATAATACAAAAACAATACAAAACTCATAGCAAAATAAGCAAAAACAATAACAATAACACGACGCATTTAAAAAGCCAATGGCTGGGCCAAATGGAAGCTGAAGGTGATAGAAATATGTATCTGCGACCAGCTTTTTGGTCTCATGCAGAGATCTGTTAAGACACAGGGAATATTCCCATTCTTCAGTTCTTGTGGGTTTTTTCGGGCTATATGACCATGTTCTAGAGGCATTTCTCCTGACGTTTCGCCTGCATCTATGGCAAGCATCCTCAGAGGTAGTGAGGTCTGTTGGAATTAGGACAATGGGTTTATATATCTGTGGAATGGCTGGGGTGGGGCAAGGAGCTCTTCCCTGCTGCAGTTAGGTGTGAATGTTTAGCTAATCACCTTCATTAGCATTTGAAGGCCTGCCTGAACCTGGGAAAATCTGTTGCTGGGAGGTGTTAATCTGTGCCTGGTTTCTTCCTCTCTGTTGTTTAGCTGTTATAATTTTAGACCTCTACCTCTGAGGATGCTTGCCATAGATGCAGGCGAAACGTCAGGAGAAATGCCTCTAGAACATGGTCATATAGCCCGAAAAAAACCCACAAGAACTGAGTGATTCCGGCCATGAAAGCCTTCGACAATACATTATTCCCATTCTTCTTTCATGCTCTCTATCCATATAGGTCGTTAAACGGCTCCCCAAAAACACACTGCAAAACCTCTTTGACCAGAGAGGACAAGTGGAAAGGGGGAAGAAGCGTTATGTGGGAGGCAATCATCATCATCATCATCATCATCATCATCATCATCAAGATCAGTGTTTCTCAACCTGGGGGTCGGGACCCACATGGAGGTCGCGAGGGGGTGTCAGAGGGGTCGCCAGAGACCATCAGAAAATATAGTATTTTCTGTTGGTCATGGGGGTTCTGTGTGGAAAGTTTGGTCCAATTCTTTCGTTGGTGGGGTTGAAATACTATTTCATTGTGGATGAACTATAAATCCCAACAACTACAACTCCCAAATATCAAGATCTATTTTCCCCAAACTTCACCAGTGTTCACATTTGGGCATATTGAGTATTTGTGCCAAGTTTGGTCCAGATCCACCATTGTTTGAGTCCACAGTGTTCTCTGGGTGTAGGTGAACTGCAACTCCAAAACCTCAAGGTCAGTGTCCACCAGACCCTCCCAGTATTTTCTCTTGGTCATGGGAATTCTGTGTGCCAAGTTTGATTAAATTCCATCATTGGTGGAGTTCAGAAGGCTCGTTTATTTTAGGTGAACTATAAATCCCAGCAACTCCAACATTCCCAAATGACAAAATCAATCACCCCCATTCCACCAGTATTCAAATTCGGGCATATCAGGTATTTGGGACTTGAAAATCCATCCTGCATATCAGATATTTACATTACGATTCATAACAGTAGGAAAATTACAGTTACGAAGTAGCAACAAAAATAATGTTATGTTTGGGGGTCACCACAACATGAGGAACTCTACTAAGGGGTCGCGGCATTAGCAAGGTTGAGAACCACTGATCACGATCATCATTCGAAAATACATCACACTGTCCTACATGTTTGGGAAGTGTTCAACTTGTGATTTTGTGATACGAAATCCAGCATATAGATCTCATTTGTGTTTTTGCTGTGTAAGTAAAATAATAATAATAATAATAATAATAATAATAATGACGAAATAATAATAATAATAATAATAATAATATTTACTTATCGTGTCATCAGCAACCATACCATTGTGTTACAATTCTAACAGAACAAAACAAACACACAGATTAAAAAGAAAAAAGAAAAAAACACAGATTTTGCAAACTAATAATAATAATAATAATAATAATAATAATAATAACGAAAAACAACAGGAAAAACTCAGACATTATTAGGACCTCAAAATCGAACTACAAAAGCTCTGGCATCAACCAGTCCAGGTGGTCCCAGTGGTCATCGGCACACTGGGTGCCGTGCCAAAAGATCTCAGCCGGCATTTAGAAACAATAAACATTGACAAAATTATGATCTGTCAACTGCAAAAGGCCACCTGACTTGGATCTGTGCACATCATTTGAAAATACATCACGCAGTCCTAGACGCTTGGGAAGTGTTTGACTTGGGATTTTGACTTGGGTGTGATCCTGGACTCTTCGCTAAGCTTGGAACCCCAGGTTTCGGCGGTGTCCAGGGGAGCATTTGCACAACTCAAACTCGTGCGCCAGCTGCGCCCGTACCTTGGGAAGTCGGATTTGGCCACGGTGGTCCACGCTCTGGTTACATCCCGGATTGATTACTGCAACGCGCTCTACGTGGGGTTGCCCTTGAAGACTGCCCGGAAGCTCCAGATGGTCCAGCGCTCGGCAGCCAGGTTGCTAACGGGAGCGGCACTCAGGGAGCACACCACTCCTCTGCTGAGCCAGCTCCACTGGCTGCCAATCCGCTACCGGGCACAATTCAAGGTGCTGGCTTTAGCCTATAAAGCCCTAAACGGTTCTGGCCCTGCCTACCTCTCCGAACGCATCTCCACCTATGAACCGACTAGAACATTAAGATCGTCTGGGGAGGCCCTGCTCTCGATCCCGCCTGCGTCACAGGCGCGCCTGGCGGGGACGAGAGACAGGGCCTTCTCAATGGTGGCCCCTCGGCTATGGAATGCCTTGCCGGCAGACATCAGACAGGCACCTTCGTTGCTGACGTTTCGGAGAATGGTCAAGACCTGGCTTTACGAACAAGCGTTTGGCTAAGCAATGCAACTAATTAAGGAAGTCGGTAAATGGAACATAGGAACGGCACAACGACTATGAGAACGGATCTGATTTCAATTGAGACGCTATGTATGTTGTTTGTTGATTTGTCCTGTCTGATTGTTAATTGTTGTGGATCAACGTCGCCGATCCTGTTGTTGTACTGTCGTGTTTTAATTGCACTGTAAACCGCATTGAGTCGCCTGCTAAGGGCTGAAAATGCGGTATAAAAATGAAGCAAATAAATAATAAATAATAAATAAATAAATTTTGGGATACAAAATCTTGCATAGAGATCTCATTTGCTGCTACATACTGTGTCTTTATGTCAGAATGATGATGATGATGATGATGATGTTGATGATGATGATGATATCAAACTGTAAAGACTCTGGCATAAGCCAGTCAAGGTGGTCTCAGTGGTGATCGGCACACTGGGTACAGTGCCTAAAGACCTTGGCCTGAACTTAAACACAATCGCCGCTGACAAAATTACCATCTGCCGGCTGCAAAAAGCCACCTTACTGGGATCTGCATGAATTATTCACCGATATATCAAACAGTCCCAGGCACTTGGGAAGTGTCCGACGTGTGATCCAATACAACAGCCAGAATAGTGTTCTTGTTTGCTGTGGACTCATCTTGTTATGTATCAGATAATCATCATCATCATCATCGAAGCATGGATTGTCAATGTTGCAATCCCAGGTGACAGCAGGATTGAAGAGAAGCAACTGGAAAAGCTGACACGATATGAGGATTTAAAGGCCAAACTGCAAAGACTCTGGCACAAGCTACTCAAGGGAGTCCCAGTGGTGATCGGCACACTGGGTGCAGTGCCTAAAGACCTTGGCCTGCACTTAGACACAATCGACGCTGACAAAATTACCATCTATCAGCTGCAAAAGGCCACCCTACTTGGATCTGCCCACATTATTTGCCACTCCATCACATAGTCCTAGACACTTGGGAAGTGTCCAACGTGTGATCCAATACAACAGCCAGCAGTGATTTACTTATGTATTTATTTATTTGTAGACCACCCTATCTCCCTGGAGGGACTCAGCATGGCTTCCAACATATATTTATTTATTTACTGTATTTATTTACCTACATTCTCACCCCTGGACGGACTCAAGCCAGTTTGCAACATACTAATGGCAAAAATTCAACGCCAACATGCAGTACACAAAGAAATCATAATAACTAATTACTACATATAACTATGAACTTAAAATGAATTAAAACCATTAAACATAAAACATACATAAAATTCAAACATTTAAACAAGCATAAAATCACCCTAGTAAAAACATTAAAATCCTATGATCTAGAAATCGTGTACCATAGCCATTCCAAATTGTCATTGCACAACCCGCTATGCATTGCTGTGGCTATCCTTCTTTCCTTCCTTCCTTCTTTCCTTCCTTCTTTCTTTCCTTCCTTCCTTCTTTCTTTCCTTCCTTCTTTCTTTCCTTCCTTCCTTCTTTCTTTCCTTCTTTCTTTCCTTCCTTCCTTCTTTCTTTCCTTCTTTCTTTCCTTCCTTCCTTCCTTCCTTCCTTCTTTCCTTCTTTCTTTCCTTCCTTCCTTCTTTCTTTCCTTCTTTCTTTCCTTCCTTCCTTCCTTCTTTCTTTCCTTCCTTCCTCCCTCCCTTCCTCCTTTCTTTCTTTCTTTCTTTCTTTCTTTCCTAACCTTCCTTCTTTCCTTCCTTCCTTCCTTTCTTCTTTCCTTCCTTCTTTCTTTCTTTCTTTCCTTCTTTTCTTCCTTCCTTCCTTCCTTCCTTCCTTCCTTCCTTCTTTCCTTCCTCCCTCCCTCCCTCCCTTTTTTCTTTCCTTCTCTCCTTCCTTCTCTCCTTCCTTCCTCCCTCCCTTTTTTCTTTCCTTCTCTCCTTCCTTCTCTCCTACCTCCCTCCCTTTTTTCTTTCCTTCTCTCTTTCCTTCCTTCCTTCCTTCCTTCCTTCCTTCCTTCCTTCCTTCTCTACCTCTTTCCTTCCCTCCCTTCCCTTTATCTTTCCCTTTTCCTATCTCCCCTTTCTTCCTTCTCTACCTATTCTTGAACTGCAATTCCCAGCAGTCTTCCTGATCGATCGATCAATCTACCTACCTACCGATCTATCTCTATGTAATCTATCTATCTGGAGGCTTGCTGAGAGTTGCAGTCCAGGATTAGGAAATTGGAAACATGCACTGTATTGTCGTTTAGCCTTTTTGGTTTTTAAGTCCTGTTTGTTTGGGGGGGGTTGGGGGGGGGTTATGAGTGACGGCCACTCATTGGTCTGTTAAGGGTGTCTTGTGTCCAAATTTTGTGTCAATTCATCTATTGGTTTTCCAGTTATGTCAATCCCACAAATCAACATTACATTTTTTATTTATATAGATGGCAAACATTCAATGCCAGCAAGGAGAAACATCCCAACGCATTACAACAAAGCAGGACACATCCAGCAATATATGAGCGGCCTAACTTTAAAACTTAATAACAAACTAAAATAGCAAAGACAAAACTTGAATAACCCATACAAACAAAGGCATAATATAAATTTATCACTGGGTAAAAAACCTAGAAGTGAATGACTAAATCCTAAAGAGAGTGGAGGTGATTTGCCGCAACCAACAAGCTGAAATCAATTCCGGTATCTAGGCAAGGTTTAGCATATCTAGGCGAGGATGCCAGTCGAGGGGTGTTAGTCTTCATCCTCTCCATATACGCCAGAGTTTTAGAAGCTTTTTGAAAGGCAAGGAGAGAGGGAGCAATTTCTAGTTCTTTTGAGAGGGAGTTTTAGGGGCCGGACGCAATCACAGAGAAGGTCCCCTCTCTCATTCCCACCAGCCGTGCCTGAAACCAAGGTGGGACCGAGAGCAGGGCTTCCTCCACAGATCGCAACGCTCGAGTCAATTTGTGTATGGAGATGCAAGGAGTCTGGGCAATATACACAACCACTGTTTCCAAAGAATATTGTCTTTTTTCCCATCCTTATTTATTTTGTGTCAGGAGCGACGTGAGAAACTGCAAGTCACTTCTGGTGTGAGAGAATTGGCCGTCTGCAAGGACGTTGCCCAGGGGATGTTGCCAGGATGTTTGATATTTTTACCATCCTGTGTGTTGCACTCCAAAACAGGAAACCGCCCCTCTGACTATAAACACACCACACGTTGAGTGAAGGAATAATCCTTGTTATTAAAGCTTAGCAAGAAAAAAGCTAGTAGAAATAAATGCTTGTAAAGATGGATAAGATTCCAAAAACACTGTAGGAGCCTTCTCTCATGTCCTCGTGTGGGAAGCTAGAGCTGAGACAGGAGCTCAACCCACTCCCTGGATATGAACCACCAACCTCTTGGTCCAGTCCTGCTGGCACAAGGGTTTAACCCATTGCGCCAGCGAGTGCTCCTTTTTCCATACTAAGAGCACATTATTCTATAGCCAAACCTAAACTCCTTGGTGACCCTGCCCGTAGGAAGCCAACTCTGAGCACTTTAACAATGAGCAAGCAAATTCGGAGTGACATTTTCCCGGACCATGGATGTCACTAAGCCACAAGTTCTGGACTCTAAAGAGTGTCACAGTTCAGCATATGCTTCCTACACTCAAGATTTTGAGTTCAAGTCCAAACTTCTCTAATTAGGAAGATCTGGTAGCAGATGACAGGTGAAGAAGACCTCTGCCCAACACACTGGAGTTATACTGCCAACCTGAACAAGAATACTAGAAGTAAACGATGGGATAAGGATCATGCAAAGCACCTTCGTATGTTGCCCACCCATGGCTTAGGTTTCAAATGTCTGAAACAGATTTATTTTAGGAAGCTTTGAACCATCTACTTCTGGCGGCACATGTTGGCAGCCTGTTTTATTCTGACAGAAAAGCCAAGGCACTACAGAGCTCTACCATAGAGCTACCATCAACTCCGCTGGACAGAAGGCCACATTATCCGAATGCCCAAAGATCATTGCCTCCCAAGCAGTTACTCTACTCTGAACTCAAGAATGGAAAATGGAATGTTGTTGGGCAGGAAAAGCGATTGAAATATGGGCTTAAAGCCAACCTTAAAAACCATGGCATAGACGCCGAGAACTGGGAAGTCCTGGCCCTTGAGCATTCCAACTGGAGGTCAGCTGTGACCAGCAGTGCTGCGGAATTCAAAGAGGCAGAAATGGAGGGTGAAAGGGAGAAACGTGCCAAGAGGAAGGTGTGTCAAGCCAACCCTAACCGGGACCTCCTTCTGTCTGGAAACCGATGTCCTCACTATAGGAGAACATGCGGATCGAGTATAGGACTCCACAGCCATCTACGGATCCACGCCAAGACACTACACTTGGAGGACCATCATCCTTGGACTACAAGGGAACGACTAAGTAAAGTACTACCATAGAGTAAATGCTTTCCTTTAAAAAATCATTTTAATCTAGGAGTCTTTAAGGCCACTAGACTGGTTAGAGTCATGACTTAGAACAACAAAGGATCCTCCCCAGGCTTTGAAGCTGCAAGGCTATTCAACGCTTATCAAGTTGGCCAATAGCAACATTCACACTTCCATCCAACAGACAAGAGTTCTTTCTCCCACCCTGGACATCATTCCACAGATATATAAAAAACCGCACTTGCCTTGTTTCCAACAGATCTCACAAACTCTGTGGAGGCCTACCGGAGATGCAGGCGAAACGTCAGGAGAAAATGCTTCTGGAACTTAGCCAGACAGCCTGGAAAACTCACAGCAACCCAGTGATTCTGGCCAGGAACTCCTTCGACAACACATTAGAGCAAGTGCCTTTCCCCCCACATTAAAATAGCTTCCTCTTGTATGTACTCGACTGCTGGGCATGTTTAGCCTGAAGAAGAGAAGGCTGAGAGGAGGCATGATAGCCATGTATAAATATGTGAGAGGAAGCCACAGGGAGGAGGAGGGAGCAAGCTTGTTTTCTGCTTCCTTGGAGACTAGGACTCAATGGAACAATGGCTTCAAACTACAAGAGAGGAGATTCCATCTGAACATGAGGAAGAACTTCCTGACTGTGAGAGCCGTTCAGCAGTGGAACTCTCTGCCCTGGAGTGTGGTGGAGGCTCCTTCTTTGGAAGCTTTTAAGCAGAGGCTGGATGGCCATCTGTCAGGGGTGATTTGAATGCAATATTCCTGCTTCTTGGCAGGGGGTTGGACTGGATGGCCCATGAGGTCTCTTCCAACTCTTTGATTCTATGATTCTATGTGTCTTGAGGGTCTCCTCCAACTCAGTAGAGGAAGCAAATGGATATCAGGAGAGTTTGGATGGTGCCTTTCTGCCCAGAAGAAGGGGGTCAGTCTAGATGTCCCTAGATGGGGTCTGTACTATTAATGCTGTTCTCCACCTATTTAACACAGTTTGTGCCACACAAACAAATTTTCTGGAGTAGAACAACTACTTTCAAGATAAAGACTACCCAATGAAACAGGAAATAACATTCCTGCTTCTGGGCAGAATGGGGTTGGACTAGATGGCCCAGGAGGTCTCTTCCAACTCTTTGATTCTATGATTCTATGCACAACAGAGGCTCAGGTGCATTTGAAGCATTTCGGGTCAAGCTACCTCTCACTCTTGGTTTTTAATCCTTGGAGACAGACGAGGCTATCTAAACCTCGGGTTTCATCTTACCAAGAGCTGGGCAGTCACACAGATCAGGTTGCCAGCTTCTTGTTTATCTTTTTTGGACTCGCTTTTTGAAAACAGCATGAGACCCATTTGGCTGGCATTGTCCTTTCGAGCATGGGGCGAAGTAGGGAGCAAATATTTTCCCCCCTTATGGGTGCATTGTCGATGTCTCCGATCCCTTTGAAAGACGCATGAGCAAGGTCTAGTGAAAATTTGGCAATCCTGTTGTGGCTCCGTGTTTTATATCCAAGACTAACTGCACTGATCCAAAGGAAACCATTGCATCAGGAAGGCCGCCAACTCGATGTAAACAATGGCTCACTTCTGGGTTGTTGGAGTCAAGTGTGTTGGGTGATAGTTCGGCATAGGAGAGCATTAAACTTTGGATGTTCCAAAGGAAGCAAAGCAGCATGTCCCACACCCAAGCCACATGAGGACAGGATTCAGGCACAGAAACAATAATAATAGGTTCTTGTGGGGTTTTTTTGGGATATATGGCCATGTTCTAGAGGCATTTTCTCCTGACGTTTCGCCTGCATCTATGGCAAGCATCCTCAGAGATAGTGAGGTCCAGTACATTAAAATGCGTCCTGTATATCAGATATTTATGTTACGATTCACAACAGTAGCAAAACAACAGTTGTGAAGTAGCAATGAGAATAATGTGATGGTTGGGGGTCACTACAACATGAGGAACTGTATTAAGGGGCCGCGGCATTAGGAACGTTGCATTAGGAAGGCTGGGAACCACTGTTCTATTACTTGCAACCAGTCTTGAATCGTGTGGTCTTATTGTTAACGTTGCATTATTGTATTGTCCATGCTTTATTTTAATTGCTTGTATTGTTGTTATTATTGCTTGTATTGTTGTATTTGGGTTCGGCCTCATGTAAGCCGCACCGAGTCCCTTGGGGAGATGTATTGCCATAGATGCAGGCGAAACGTCAGGAGAAAATGCCTCTAGAACATGGCCATATAGCCCGGAAAAACCCACAAGAACCTAGTGATTCCAGCCATGAAAGCCTTCGACAATACAACAACAACAATAATAATAATAACACTTTATTTCTCAGTTCTTGTGGGTTTTTTCGGGCTATATGGCCATGTTCTAGAAGCATTTCTCCTGACGTTTCGCCTGCATCTATGGCAAGCTTCCTCAGAGGTGAGGTCGAAAAAAACCCACAAGAACTGAGTGATTCCAGCCATGAAAGCCTTCGACAATACATTGAACACTTTATTTGTATCCCACTACCATCTCCCCAAGGGACTCGGTGTGGCTCACATGAGGCCGAGCCCAAATACAACAATACAAGCAATACAAGCAATAATAACAACAATACAAGCAATTAAAATAAAACATGGACAATACAATAATGCAACGTTAACAATAAGACCACACAATTAAAGACTGGTTGAAAGTAATAGAACAGTGGTTCCCAGCCTTCCTAATGCCGCGACCCCTTAATACAGTTCCTCATGTTGTGGTGACCCCCAACCATCACATTATTCTCATTGCTACTTCACAACTGTCATTTTTCTACTGTTGTGAATCGTAACATAAATATCTGATATACAGGATGCATTTTCATTCACTGGACCAAATTTGGCACAAATACCCGATACGCCCAAATCTGAATACTTGTGGGATGGGAGGAGATTGATTTTGTCATTTGGGAATTCTATAAATAAAGTATAAATACAGTTATTATTATTATTATTATTATTATTATTATTATTATTATTATAGTTGTAGTTGCAGAGATTTATGGTTCACCTACAATCAAAGAGCATTTTGAACTCACCTACATCTGAGTTTCACTGTGGACTCAGACTATGATGGATCTGGACCAAACTTGGCACACATACTCAGTATGCCCAAATGTGAACGCTTGGTGGAGTTTGGGGAAAATAGACCATGACATTTGGGACATTTGGGAGTTGTAGTTGCTGGGATTCATAGTACACCTACAATCAAAGAAGATTCTAAACTCCGCCAGTGATGGAATTGAACCAAACTTGGCACACAGAACTCTCATGACCAAAAAAAAAAAATACTGGAAGGGTTTGGTGCGTATTGGCCTTGAGTTTTGGAGTTGTAGTTCACTGACATCCAGAGAGCACTGTGGACCTAAACAATGATGGATCTGGACCAAACTTGGCACGAATACTCAATATGCCCAAATGTGAACACTTGGCAGAGTTTGAGGAAAATAGACCGTGACATTTGGGAGTTGTAGTTGCTGGGATTTATAGTGCACCTACAATCAAAGAGCATTCTGAACCCCACCAATGATAGAATTGGGTCAAACTTTCCACACAGAACTCCCATGACCAACAGAAAATACTGGAAGGGTTTGGTGGGTATTGACCTTGAGTATGGGAGTTGTAGTTCACCTACATCCAGAGAGCACTGTGAACAACAGAAAATACTGATGGTCTTTGGCATCCCCTCTGACACCTCCTCGTGGCCCCCCCCCTCCAAAAAGTCCCAATCTCCAGATTGTGAAACACTGTAATAGAAGATGCATCTCATTTAACAACTCCATAAAAGAAGCAACTGCATATTGGAAGCTGAGCTTAGCCAAATCCACTCTCCTTCCACCCAACTGTTGAAAGACCAACAATTATCTTTCTCGAGGCCTCTTTCTCCCTGGATTTAAAGTTCCTTGACACGCTTTACGAACGTGACAACACTGTTGCTTCATGCTAGAACTCCCCAGCAAATATCTGCAATCTCCTGGAGAAACTTCAGATACCCTGAAGCGGAGATTTTGGAAATCTATGGAACCGTGCAAGCTCCTTCTCGAAAGTGCTGGGCACAAAGCAGAGTCCTCGCTTAGGATGGCGTTCAGCACATTCTGCATGTGGGAGAAAACAATACACATCCTCCCAGTCTAAACAGATTTACTTCTAGA
Organism: Anolis sagrei; assembly: GCF_037176765.1. Taxonomy (NCBI): domain Eukaryota; kingdom Metazoa; phylum Chordata; class Lepidosauria; order Squamata; family Anolidae; genus Anolis; species Anolis sagrei. The sequence continues at coordinate 3,748,714 of NC_090027.1, forward strand.
GGCTTGACAGGGATAGTAGTCAGGCTTGGCCATGATGCAAACCTCTTTCGCTCGCACAAACCACAACAGCTTTGGAGTTGCCACTGTTTTTCCAAGGCCCCGAATGCAACCAGCCCACAACATCCCCACCTCAAAGTTTGCCAGGGATTTCAGAAAAGCAACCCAGTTGGCATGGTGTAGAAAGACAAACAGACACGAGAGCAACCTCCCTCCTCCAACGCATAGCCGTACCCCAAAGACCCAGGGCCAGATTTGGGCACGGCATTGATCTCCCCAATGAAACTTTTCCCCGGCTGCCCAGGCGATGCAGAGACAGATGGGAGGAGAAAACCCAGATGGTGGTACCTTTCGCTGGGAGGAAATGCAACAGAACCTGCCCAAGGCAGCAGCCCAGGGAAGATGGGCTATAGGGATGCTCAGCGGATGGATGCTGGGGGCTGGCTCTCCTTCGTCGTCTGTCCGTCTGTCGTAGGGTGTCAGCCTGCCTGGCTTTCCCTCCCTGCATCCAGATCTTCCAGCAGCCGAGACCAACTGGGCTGGAAATGCATTTAGGAATTATTTGCTGGCACTCACGCTCCACCTCCAGGGCCCTGCGATTGGTGGGCTGCGCTTGTGATGCTCAGCCGGTCCTGGCTCCAACGCAGCCTTCCTCTCGCTCTTTAGCTGCTGCTGTTATGCTCAAGCGCATGAAGGGAGAGGGGGAGAATGATGCACACTCCGGGCAGGCTTCGGGTGGCAAGATGTGCCAACTGGTGTCAAGGAGGACAGAGGGAGGTCTCCGACTGAGGCTGGCATGGCAGCAGGCGCAAAGCAGGAGAACCCATCTCTATTCTCTATCTGTAGAAATAAAAACGTAACGTTCGTTTGTGGGATTAGCATCACTCAAAAACCACCGGATTGGACACAAGACACCTCTCAGGCCAATGAGTGACCATCACTCATAAAAACACTGAAAAACACAGCAGAAGGGGCTTAAAAGGCCAAAAAAACCCCAAAAATTACATTACAACACATGCACAAAACCATATATACACACAAACACAAACATATATACACATATCTATGTAATGTTCATTTGTGGGATTAACATCTCTCAAAAACCACTGGACAAATTGACACCAAATGTGGACACAAGACACCTCTCAGGCCAACAAGTGACCACCACTCATAAAAACACTGGAAAAACACAGCAGAAGGGACTTAAAAGCAAAAAAACAAAAATTACATTACAACACATGCGCAAACACAAACATATATACACATATCTATATAAATAAAAACGTAACGTTCGTTTGTGGGATTAACATCACTCAAAAACCACTGGACGAATTGACACCAAATTTGGACACAAGACACCTCTCAGGCCAATGAGTGACCATCACTCATAAAAACACTGGAAAAACACAATAGAAGGGACTTAAAAAGCAAAAAAAACATTACATTACAATGCATCCACGAAACCACACACACACACACACACACACACACATGCACAAATATATACACACACAAAAACACATATACACAGACTGGGCCACAGCAATGCATGGCAGGGGATGGCTAGTCTACATAAATAAAAACGTAACGTTCGTTTGTGGGATTAACATCACTCAAAAACCACTGGACGAATTGACACCAAATTTGGACACAAGACACCTCTCAGGCCAATGAGTGACCATCACTCATAAAAATACTGGAAAAACACAGCAGAAGGGACTTAAAAGGCCAAAAAACAAAAATTACATTGCAACACATGTGCAAAACCACATATACCCACAAACACAAACATATATACACATATCTATATAAATAAAAATGTAATGTTCATTTGTGGGATTAACAGAACTCAAAAACCACTGGACGAATTGACACCAAATTTGGACACAAGACCCCTCACAACCCAATGTATGTCCTTCACTCATAAAAACACTGGAAAAACACAATAGAAGGGACTTAAAAACCAAAAAAAAAATTACATTACAATGCATCCACAAAACCACACACACATATGCAAACACACATATACACACACACACAAAAACACATATACACTGACTGGGCCACAGCAATGCATGGCAGGGGACGGCTAGTCTATATAAATAAAAATGTAATGTTCGTTTGTGGGAGTAACAGAACTCAAAAATCACTGGATGAATTGACACCAAATTTGGACACAAGACACCTCTCAGGCCAATGAGTGACCATCACTCAAAAAAAAAACACTGAAAAACACAGCAGAAGGGACTTAAAAGGCCAAAAAACAAAAATTACATTACAACACATGCGCAAAACCATATATACACACAAACACAAACATATATACACATATCTATATAAATAAAAATGTAATGTTCATTTGTGGGATGAACATAACTCAAAAACCACTGGATGAATTGACACCAAATTTGGACAGAAGACCCCTCACAACCCAATGTATGTCCTTCACTCATAAAAACACTGGAAAAACACAATAGAAGGGACTTAAAAAGCAAAAAAAAATTACATTACAATGCATCCACAAAACCACACACACATATGCAAACACACATATACACACACACACAAAAACACATATACACTGACTGGGCCACAGCAATGCATGGCAGGGGACGGCTAGTCTATATAAATAAAAATGTAATGTTCGTTTGTGGGAGTAACAGAACTCAAAAATCACTGGATGAATTGACACCAAATTTGGACACAAGACACCTCTCAGGCCAACAAGTGACCATCACTCATAAAAACACTGAAAAACACAGTGGAAGGGACTTAAAAGGCCAAAAAACAAAAAATTACATTACAACACATGCACAAAACCATATATACACACAAACACAAACATATATACACATATCTATATAAATAAAAATGTAATGTTCATTTATGGGATTAACATCACTCAAAAACCACTGGATGAATTGACCCCAAATTTGGACACAAGACCCCTCTCAGGCCAAAGAGTGACCATCGCTCATAAAAACACTGAAAAACACAGCGGAAGGGACGTAAAAAGCCAAAAAACAAAAATGACATTACAACACATGCACAAAACCATATATGCACACAAACACAAACATATATACACATATCTATGTAATGTTCATTTGTGGGATTAACATAACTCAAAAACCACTGGAGGAATTGACACCAAATTTGGACACAAGACACCTCTCAGGTCAACAAGTGACCATCACATAAAAACACTGGAAAAACACAATAGAAGGGACTTAAAAAGCAAAAAAAAATACATTACAATGCATGCACAAAACCACACACACGTATTTGCAAACATACATATACACACATATACACACACAAAACAAAACACATATACACAGACTGGGCCACAGCAATGCCTGGCAGGGGACGGCTAGTCTATATAAATAAAAATGTAATGTTCATTTGTGGGATTAACATAACTCAAAAACCACTGGACGAATTGACACCAAATTTGGACACAAGACACCTCTCAGGCCAGGGAGTGACCATCACTCATAAAAACACTGAAAAACACAGCGGAAGTTACTTAAAAGCAAAAAAATACATTACAATGCATCCACAAAACCACACACACACATATGCAAACACACATATATACACATATACACCAATATATACACACACAGAGAAATACACATACACAGACTGGGCCACAGCAATGCATGGCAGGGGATGGCTAGTCTCTATAAATAAAAATGTAATGTTCATTTGTGGGATTAACAGAACTCAAAAAACACTGGACGAATTCACACCAAATTTGGACACAAGACGCCTCTCAGGCCAACGAGTGACCATCACTCATAAAAACACTGAAAAACACAGCGGAAAGGACTTAAAAGCCAAAAAAAATACATTACAATGCCTGCGCAAGCCTCATATATATACGCAAACAGAATGGGGTACGATGATGCCTGGCTCGAGAGCAGTACGTGTGAAAAAGATCTTCGTGGACAACAAGTTCAACATGAGCCAGGAATGTGATGTGGTGGCAAAAAAAGGCAATGGGATGTTGGCCTACATCAAGAGGAGCATAGTGTCTAGATTTAGGGAAGTCATGCTCCCCATGCTCTATTCCGCTTTGGTTAGACCACACCTGGAATATTGTGTCCAATTCTGGGCACCACACTTGAAGAGAGATATTGAGCTGGAATGTGTCCAGAGGAGGGCGACTAAAATGATCAAGGGTCTGGAGAACAAGCCCTATGAGGAGCGGCTTAAGGAGCTGGGCATGTTTAGCCTGAAGAAGAGAAGGCTGAGATGAGATATGATAGCCATGTATAAATATGTGAGATGAAGCCACAGGGAGGAGGAGGGAGCAAGCTTGTTTTCTGCTTCCATGGAGATTAGGACGCGGAACAATGGCTTCATACTACAAGAGAGGAGATTCCATCTGAACATGAGAAAGAACTTCCTGACTGTGAGATCTGTTCAGCAGTGGAACTCTCTGCCCCGGAGTGTGGTGGAGGCTCCTTCTTTGGAAGCTTTTAAACAGAGGCTAGATGGCCATCTGTCAGGGGTGCTTTGAATGCAATATTCCTGCTTCTTGGCAGAATGGGGTTGGACTGGTTGATGGCCCAGGAGGTCTCTTCCAACTCTTTGATTCTATGATTCTATGAAGCACACATATACACACACAAAGCATATATACACAGACTGGGCCACAGCAACACATGGCAGGGGACAGCTAGTGTTCTCGTATATTTAGAGGCGAGAGGCTAGGGACTCTGCTTCCTGGGTGGTTAATCATCAATGCAACACAATTTGCAAATTTGCAACCTGTATTGAAATTTGCAACCTGTATTTGTTTCTACAGACAATCAGCATTGTGTTGTGGTTTGAGCATTGGGCTACAACTCGAGAGATCAAAGTTCGAATCTCCGCTCTTGCAAGGAAATCTTGGTATTTCCTAGTTTCCAACAGACCTCACAACCTCTGAGGGTGCCTGCCATAGATGCAGGCAAAAGGTCAGGAGAGAATGCTTCTGGACCATGGCCATGCAGCCTGGAAAACTCACAACAACCCTGTGATTCCAGCCATGAAAGCATTTGACAAAATATTAAAGATGTATTATTATATTATATTGTCGAAGGCTTTAATGGCCGGAATCACTGGATTGTTGTAGGTTTTTTCGGGCTATATGGCCATGTTCTAGAGGCATTCTCTCCTGACGTTTCGCCTGCATCTATGGCAAGCATCCTCAGAGGTTGTGAGGTCTGTTAGAACTAGGAAAATGGGTTTATATATCTGTGGAATGACCAGGGTGGGACAAAGAACTCTTGTCTGTTGGAGCTAGGTGTGAATGTTTCAACTGACCACCTTGATTAGCATTTGATGGCCTGGCTGTGAAGGAGGCCTCAAGGGTCTCTGAGCAAGGGGCTTTGAATGAAATTAACAGCAAAAGAGAAACATACCCTTTCTCTGACTTAAAAAGAGCAATACGGAAGAAAATGTTTTTAAGTACAAGAAGGTATTTTCTTACACAGGATGGTTGTAGTTAACTGTAAAGGTTGTTTTTTGAAGCGCAGAGTCTGCAGGTAAAAGAAGGTACTTTCCATCAAAAGGTCAAGAGAGGGGGCTGGAAAGAGAGTACTTTCCATGACAAAAAATGTTCTTGTTTACTTGAGGTTATATATTTGGTTGTCAAAAGCCAAGGGGGCATGGCAGTCACTTGAAGGGTAACATCTATGTATGTTACCTGGCTCTCCGTCTTCTTCATGAAGAAATTAAAAATAAAACCTTGTTTTTTATCTTTAATTGGGACTGTCTACTTCCTTTCGTGCTCCCGGGACATGGTCCTAAGAAGACCCAATTTAGGGTTTCTAACAGCAGTGCCTGGGGCAATCTTTTGTTGAGAAGTGATTAAATGTCCTTGTTTGTTTCCTCTTCGTTGTTTTGCTGTTGTAATTTTGGAGTTTTTTTAATACTGGTAGCCAGATTGTGAATGACATGAATGAATTGTTTATTGTACTAGCCATAGGCCATGACATCAGTTATACACTAACTTTATAAACACTTTCCAATATAAACTTTAAAACGTAACAAGAATTAAAACTAAAACAAGTTCTTTAAAATGATGAAAGCAGAAACATGACAATAACGGTGTCTGCTTTGTGTCATTCCAAACCGTTTCCATTTCTGACTCCCAGTATGGATTTTGCTACTTTGGCTCTGATCTTTTGGGCTGCGATTGCGAATGTGGCAACCTTTAGTGTTATACAGGGTTAGTCAAAATTCATAGGCCAATAAGCCATTCAATTGAATGGCTTATTGGCCTATGCATTTTGACTAACCCTGTATTTTTAGAACGATCTGCTAGCAAGTCGCAGATCACCGCAGATTGTTGCCATGATGCCCTTTCTTCCAAGAGTGATCCTAGGAGATTTTTCCTAGGGTCATTGTACAAGGGGCAACATAGCAAAGAGTGTGTTGGGTCTTCTATTTCCCCTGTGGCACAAATGCAAAGTCGTTGGGCATGGGGGGTCCCTCTGTATCTTCCCTCTAGCCAGTTTGATGGCATTGTTTGGAATCGCAGGGCTGTCAATGCTTTCCTCAGGACCGCTGACGTTAGGTCTTGAAGATAGACCACACCTGGAATATTGTGTCCAATTCTGGGCACCACAATTCAAGAGAGATATTGACAAGCTGGAATGTGTCCAGAGGAGAGCGACTAAAATGATAAAATTTCTGGAGAACAAGCCCTATGAGGAGCGGCTTAGGGAGCTGGGCATGTTTAGCCTGAAGAAGAGAAGGCTGAGAGGAGATATGATAGCCATGTATAAATATGTGAGAGGAAGCCACAGGGGGGAGGAGGGAGCAGGCTTCCTTTCTGCTTCCCTGGAGACTAGGACGCAATGGAGCAATGGCTTCCAACTACAAGAGAGGAGATTCCATCTGAACATGAGGAAGAACTTCCTGACTGGGAGAGCCGTTCAGCAGTGGAACTCTCTGCCCCGGAGTGTGGTGGAGGCTCCTTCTTTGGAAGCTTTTAAACGGAGGCTGGATGGCCATCTGTCAGGGGTGATTTGAATGCAATATTCCTGCTTCTTGGCACAATGGGGTTGGAGTGGATGGCCCATGAGGTCTCTTCCAACTCTAGGATTCTATGATTCTAAGAACTTCCTGACTGTGAGAGCCGTTCAGCAGTGGAACTCTCTGCCCTGGAGTGTGGTGGAGGCTCCTTCTTTGGAAGCTTTTAAGCAGAGGCTGGATGGCCATCTGTCAGGGGTGATTTGAATGCAATATTCCTGCTTCTTGGCAGAATGGGGTAGGACTGGATGGCCCATGAGGTCTCTTCCAACTCTAGGATTCTAGGATTCTAGGATTCTATATTGTTGATGATACTGGTCACTTTTTAGCCGAGGATACCAGGTAGAGAAACCTTGCAGTTGGCTAATCTGCAAGTTGTCAGCTGCATCCCTCTCAAAGATTGTGTCTCTAATCGCCTTCTTGACCAGATGCATTAGGGTATCTGTTGACCCATCAAAGTACTGAAGGAGCAAGGCTTGCCAGTGTGGTGCCCATCCTCCCTGCTTATACTGCTCCATCATGCATTGCTTTGTGATACTCTCGTCCTCCATTCCCAGGAGCCTTTTCCCATATAAGATGTTAAGCTTATGCATTCTGGTAGCCAGATTGTGTTCATTTTCATGGTTTCCTCCTTTCTGTTGACATTGTCCACCTGCTTGTGGATTTCAATGGCTTCTCTGTGTAGTCCGACATGGTGGTTGTGAGAGTGGTCCAGCATTTCTGTGTTCTCCAATAATATGCTGTGTCCAGGTTGGTTCCTCAGGTGCTCTGCTATGGATGACTTCTCTGGATGAAGTAGTCTGCCGTGCCTTTCATGTTCCCTGATTCGTGTTTGGGCCATGCTCCTGCGTTTGGAGGTCCCTATGGAGACTTGTCCACAGCTGCATGGTACACGGTAGACTCCTGCAGAGGTGAGAGGATCCCTCTTGTCCTTTCTGAACGTAGCATTTGTTGGATTTTCTTGGTGGGTCTGGAGATTGTTTGTATGTTGTGTTTCCTCATCAGCTTCTCTCTGTGGTCAGTGGTTCCCTTGATGTCTGGCAAGAACACTTTTCCTCTGGGTGGGTCTTCATCTTGACTCTCGTGGCTTCTTCTCGGTGGTCCTGCAGCTCTTCTGATGTCTGAGGTGGGGTCTCCATTGGCCTGGAGAGCCCAGTTGAGGGGGTTCAGTTCCTCTTGGAGGAGGTGGGCTTCGCAGATTCTTCTTGCACGGTCTGCCAAGGCTTTAATGGTGCTTCTTTTTTGACTTGGGTGATGGCTGGAGTTTTTACGTAGATATCTATCTGTGTGTGTAGGTTTTCTGTAAACAGCGTGACCCAATTGTTGATCTGGTTTGCGGATGACTAGGACATCTAGAAAAGGCAATCTTCCTTCCTTTTCTTTTTCCCCTGGGAGTTTCTCCTGCAGGAGTCTACCATATTCCATGCAACTGTGGATAAGTCTTTTTGTTGTTCATTCGTTCAGTCATCTCCGACTCTTCGTGACCTCATGGACCAGCCCACGCCAGAGCTCCCTGTTGGCCGTTACCACCACCAGCTCCCTCAAGGTCAGTCCAGTCACTTCAAGGATGCCATCCATCCATCTTGCCCTTGGTCGGCCCCTCTTCCTTTTGCCTTCCACTTTCCCCAGCATAATTGTCTTCTCTAGGCTTTCCTGTCTCCTCATGATGTGACCAAAGGACTTCAACTTTGTCTCTAGTCTCCTTCCCTCCAGTGAGCTTTCGTCGGGCTTTATTTCCTGGAGGATGGACTGGTTGGATCTTCTCGCAGTCCAAGGCACTCTCAGAACTCTCCTCCAACACCACAACTCAAAAGCATCGATCTTCCTTCGCTCAGCCTTCCCTAAGGTCCAGCTCTCACATCCGTAGGTGACTACAGGGAATACCATGGCTTTGACTAGGCAATGGATCTTGGTTGCCAGTCTGATGTCTCTACTCTTTACTATTTCATCGAGATTGGACATTGCTCTCCTCCCAAGAAGGAAGCGTCTTCTGATTTCCTGGCTACAGTCTGCATCTGCAGTAATCTTTGCACCCAGAAACACAAAGTCTGTCACGGCCTCCACGGTTTCTCCCTCTATTTTCCAGTTGTCAATCATTCTTGTTGCCATAAGTCTACATATCCACCAAACGCAGCATCATTGCCCAAACACGAATCAAGGAACATGAAAGGCACTGCAGACTACTTCAGCCAGAGAAATCAGCCAGAGCAGAGCACCTGAGGAACCAATCTGGACACAGCAGATTATTGGAGAACACAGAAATGCTGGACCACTCTCACAACCACCATGTCAGATGACACAGAAAAGCCATTGAAATCCACAAGCATGTGGACAATTTCAACAGAAAGGAGGAAACCATGAAAATGAACAAAATCTGGCTACCAGTATTTAAAAAAACTCTAAAATTGCAACAGTACAATAACAGAGAGGAAACAAACAAGGACATCTAATCACCTCTCAACAAAAGATTGCTCCAGGCACTGTCAGACCATTATATGCTAATCAAGGTAGTCACTTGAAACATTCACACCTAGCTCCAGCAGACAAGAGTCCCTTGTCTCACCCTGGTCATTCCACAGATATATAAACCCAATTTTCCTAGTTCCAACAGACCTCACTACCTCTGAGGATGCTTGCCATAGATGCAGGCGAAACGTCAGGAGAGAATGCCTCTAGACCATGGCCATATAGCCCGAAAAAACCTACAACAACCTATTATTATATTGTTTTAATTTCTTCCAGCATGGAATTTTTGAATTCCTTTCCTAGCTTTAAACAGAAATAAATATGCCTACTGAGAACTGAAAGAGAATTTGAAAGCCTTACTTTCTCCTCTCTTAGTATCCCAACTATTTCAGGTTCAAACTCTTCCTCTTGGAGGTCGCATTCATTTCCTTTCCGGCCGTTCGTCTCCCACAGACTTGAAAGCCCAGACAGGGCTCCTTTGATGCGACATACATTTGAGGAACGAAATTGCCTTCCAAGAGGGTTGCCAGTGGTTCAAAACATACCTTGAGATCCTCAGTGTGCAAATTGGCAAAGGGCATGGGATGCTTTGGTGCCCGTGCGGTCATAGTGCGCACGCAGGCATTGATGTTGCGGGTTATTCGCCTGCCCTTCTCCGACTCCCTCCAACCTCACTCAAAGGCACAACCTTATGAAAGGCATCTCTCTGCAAAAGGAAGGCACAAGTACTATTTATAAAAGGGAATAACAATAGACGGAAAGAAATAGAATTCGATTTGGGAAGGCCAGCCTTGCAAATCAGTGCCAGCTCAAAGCAGAAAGGACCCATTCAAGACTATCAATAAATAGCATTAGGATCGAAGATCAATGAAAGGGTGAACCTCCACTTTTCCCTTGAAGCAATAATACAAACGACAAGGGGTTTTGGGGTTTTGTTTTTTTTTTGCAATTTGTCAGGCATTTAGTGGCTAGTGATATATATATATATATATATATATATATATATATATATATATATATGTATGTAATGTTCGTTTGTGGGATGAACATAACTCAAAAACCACTGGACGAATTGACCCGAAATTTGGACACAAGACACCTAAAAGTCCAACGAGTGTCCATCATCCCTAAACACACACACAAAAACCCAGTGGAACAGACTTAAACCTTAACCCCCCCCCCAAAAAAAATACACCATCTATATATATAAATTTGTTAGGGGCATCCAACGGAGCCACAAAACTCAAAAACCTCCCAACGAAACTTAACCAAAATTCCCATGCCCATAACACAACCCACAAGGTACAAACATATCTACTCAAAATGAAAAACAACACAACAACACACTCACAAAATGGCAAAACAACTGAGCATGCGCATTGGCGGCCAGCTGCAAGTTCCCTGGCGCACGCACACGGCCTTCCGGCCAACGTTCGCACTGCGGAAGCCATGCCCACTCCAAGCCCCGCCGCGCTGGTTCCCGCACACACACACCTCCTGCCGCACACACACATGCAACCCCACGCTCCATCACTCCCCCCGCCGCCGCACACACACACGCAACCCCACTCCCCCGCTGCCACACACACACACGCAACCCCACGCTCCATCATTCCCCCCGCTGCCGCATACACACACACGAAAGGAAAGATGGAAGGAAAGAAAAGAGAGACAGAAGGAGGGAAAGAAAAAGGGGGAATGAAGGAAGGAGAGAAGGAAAGAAAAAAAGGAATGAAGGAAGGAAAAGAGGGAGTGAAGGAAGGGGGAAGATGTAGAGAAAGAGGGAGGGGAGGAAAGAAGGAAAGAGAGAAGGAAGAAAAGAGACCAGAAGAGAAAGAAAAAGGGGGAAGGAAGGAAGGAAAGAGATAGAGAAAGAAGAGGAGAAGGAAAGATGGGAGGGTAGGAAGGAAGGAAGGAGGGAAAGAAGGAGAGAAAGAGGGAAGGTTGGCCACAGCAACGTGTGGCGGGTAAAGGTTGTTATTTCTATGATTATTATTATGCTATTCTTCCTCTGAGACCCTTTTAGGGGGAATGGGAGAGGTGTCAGGTCCCGGAGGCAATGCATGGCATTATTGTTATTGTTATGAGGGTGGTTAAATAAAAGGAAATAAAAAGAGAAAGAAGGAAGCAAACAGGGAGGGAAGAAAGGCAAAGGAAGGAAGGGGGAAGGAATGAAGGAAAGAAAGAGAGAAGGATGAAACCAAGTAGTGAAAGAAGGAAAGAAAGAAAGAGGTAGAGAAGGAAGAAAGGAGAGAAAGGGGGAGGAAAAGGGGGAAGGAATAGGTAGGGACCTCTCTTTCATAATAGTCCAGATATCTACCTCAACTTTGATAAGTTTTACTATAGGCCACAGCAACGCGTGGCAGGGCACAGCTAGTGTATGTATGTGTGTATATATATATATATATATATATATATATATATATATAGACGGTGTATATTCGATTTTAGTATGACGACTGACCACTGTAGTTTTAAATATATGTGCTTTTTTAATGTTTTATTGTAATGTGTTTTATTGTAATGTGTATTTTGATATTTTACCGATTGTATGTGTTTTTATGGTTGGAAACCGGGCTGAGGCCTCTTAAGAGTTGAGAAGCTCGGTATATAAAACTTTGAAATAAATATAAATAAATATATATATATATACATACACTCATATACATATACACACATTAATACACACACACACACATATATATATGCACAAACACACACAAATATGCACATATACACACACATATATATACATGCACACATATATACATATACACATGCACAAACATATACACACAAATATGCATATAGACAACCACACATAATATGCATGTACAAATATAAACACACAAATACACAAATGTATACACACACACATATATAAACGCACACACACATATATGTGAGTGTGTGTATACAATCACACACACACACACACATATATGGTAAAGGTTGTCCCCTGACATGAAGTCCCGTCGTGTCCGACTCTGGGACTCTGGTGCTCATCTCCATTTCTAAGCCAAAGAGCCAGCATTGTCCATAGACACCTCCAAGGTCATGTGGCTGTTACCTTCCCACCAGAGTGGTACCTACTGATCTACTCACATTTACATATTTTCGAACTGCTAGGTTGGCAGAAGCTGGGGCTAACAGCGGGAGCTCACCCTGTCCCACAGATTCGATTCGGCGACTTTTGGTCAAGTTCAGCAGCTCAGCGGTTTAACCCACTGCACCACTGGGGGCTCCGTGTGCGTGTGTGTGATGTTCGTTTGTGGGATTAACATGTGAGTTTGGGAGTTGTAGTTCACCTACATCCAGAGAGCACTGTGGAGTCAAAAATGATGGAGCTGGGCCAAAGTTGGCATGAATACTCAATATGCCCAAATGGGAACACTGGTGAAGTTTGGGGAAAAAAAGACTTGTAATGTTTATGTGGAATTGTTTTTCTTGCAACCTGAATAGCAATCAGTCTACAACTCCCAAATGTCAAGGTCTGTTTTCCCCAAACTCCATCTGTGTTCATATTTGGGCATATGGAGTATTCATGCCAAGTTTGGTCCTGATCCATCATTGTTTGAGTCCACAGTGCTCTCTGGATGTAGGTGAACTACAACTCCCAAACTCAAGGTCAATGCCCACCAAACTCTTCCAGTATTTTCTGTTGGTTGTCGGAGTTCTTTGTGCCAAGTTTGGCTCAATTCCATCATTGGTGGAGTTTGGAATGCCCTTTAATTGTAAGTGAACTATAAATCCCAGCAACTACAACTCACAAATGATAAATCGACCCCCCCCCCCCCAACCCTACCAGTATTCAAATTAGGGCATATTGGGTATTTGTGCCAAATTTGGTCCAGTGAATGAGAATATATCCTGCCTAAGGAGAAACTAAAATATTTTTTGTGCCTTAAAATTCACAAATATAGCAAAATGAAAGTTATGAAGGAGAAACTTTTTTTGGTTGGGGGTCACCACAACATGAGGAACTGTGTTAAGGGGTCACTTCATTAGGAAGGTTGAGAAACAATGCTCAAAATGGATGGCTTTGAACCTTGGGAAGCTGAACATCTATGTAAATAAAAATGTAATGTTCGTTTGTAGGATTAACATAACTCAAAAAGAACTGGACGAAATGCCGCCAAATTTGGACACAAGACACCTACTCACTCAAGGAGTGACCATCACTCAAAAACACCGATTTTGACATTTGGGAGTTGTAGTTGCTGGGATTTATAGTTCACTTAAAATCAAAGAGCATGCTGAACTCCACCAATAATGGAATTGAACCAAACGTGGCACACAGAACTCCCACAAAACAGAAAACACTAGAAGGGTTTGGTGGGCATTGACCTTGAATTTGGGAGTTGTAGTTCACCTACATCCAGAGAGCATTGTGGACTCAAACAATGATGGTTCTGGACCAAACTTGGCATGGATATTCCTTATGCCCGAATAGGAACACAGATGGAGTTTGGGGAAAATAGTCATTAACATTTGGGAGTTGTAGTTATTGGGATTTAGAGTTCACATACAACCAAAGAGCATTCTGAACCCCATGAACGACAGAATTGGGGCAAACTTCCCACACAGAACCCCCATGACCAACAGAAAACACTTAAGGCCATCCAGTCCGACTCCCTTCAACAGGACAAGAAAACATAATCAAAGCCCTCCTGACAAAGGGCCATCCAGCCATAGATATAGATAGATAGATAGGTACGATTCATACACAGAGAGATTTATTTATTTATTTATTTATTTATTTATTTATTTCAAAGTTTTCTATACCGATCCTTCTCACCTCATTGAGGGACTCAGCCCGGTTTCCAACCATAAAAACACATACAATCAGTAAAATATCATAGTTCACAATTAAAGTAACACATTGAAAATAACAATATATTTAAAACTACGGTGGTCAGTCGTCATATTAAAACAAATATACATCATCTTCCATCCAAAATCCTAGGGTGTTGTCTCATTCATCGAAAGCCTGTCTCCAAAACCACGTCTTCACCCGTTTCCTAAATGTCAGGATAGACGGGGCGGTTCTGACCTCCAGTGGGAGAGAGTTCCAGAGTCGAGGGGCCACCACCGAGAAGGCCCTGTCCCTCGTTCCCACCAGACGCGCTTGCATGCTGGTCGCTCAACGACTTAAATCTAGACATAGTTTTCTAAGATCTACAGAGACACTCGCTGGAACACCTCAGCAAGCGAGAGTCCAAAAGTGGCAGGCCCAAACCCAGCACCTCAACCAATGGCTGATACCAAATGAGAGACTCCCTCCTGGGCACACAGAGGACTGGGCGACTTGGAAGGTACTGAACAGACTGCGCTCTGGCACCACAAGATGCAGAGCCAACCTCAAGAAATGGGGCTACAAAGTGGAATCCTCGGCATGCGAGTGTGGAGAAGAGCAAACCACTGACCACCTGCTGCAATGAAACCTGAGCCCTGCCACATGCACCATGGAGGACCTTCTTGCAGCAACACCGGAAGCACACCAAGTGGCCAGATACTGGTCAAAGGACATTTAACCAACTACCAAACCCACAAGTTGTGTATTTTTCTGTCTGTTTGCTTGTTCTGTTAGAAATGTAATATATAATGGACTTGTCGCTCTGACACGACAAATAAATAAATAACCAGACGTGCTTGTGAGGCCGGTGGGACCGAGAGCAGGGCCTCTCCAGACGATCTTAATAATCTTGATGGTTCGTAAGGGAGAATATGTTCGGAGAGGTAAACAGGGCCGGAGGCGTTTAGGGCTTTATAGGTTAACACCAGCACTTTGAATTGTGCTCGGAAGCTAATCGGCAGCCAGTGGAGTTCGAGTAACAGCGGAGTGGTGTGCTCCCTGTACCCAGCACCTGTTAGTAGTCTGGCTGCCGAGCGTTGGACTAGCTGCAGCTTCCGAACAGTCTTCAGAGGCAACCCCACGTAAAGAGCATTGCAGTAGTCTAAACGGGATGTAACCAAAGCATGGACCACCATGGCCAAGTCAGACTTCCCAAGGTACGGGCGCAGCTGGTGCACAAGTTTTAGTTGTGCAAAAGCTCCCCTGACCACAGCCGAAACCTGGGGTTCCAGGCTCAGCGATGAGTCCAGGATCACTCCCCACCTGCGCCTTCAGGGGGAGTGTGACCCCGTCCAGCACAGGCTGTAACCCCGTACCCTGTTTGGCCTTACGACTGACCAGGAGTGTCTGTCTCTTGTCTGGATTTAGTTTCAATCTGTTGTCCCTCATCCAGTCCGTTACAGCGGCCAAGCACCGGTTCAGGACCTGAACAGAATCTATAGTATCCTAGATTTGAAAGGGACTCCTAAAGAAGAACAATGATAGGTTGCATGTTCCAGAGTAGGCAAACCAGACAATCTCCATATCAACACTGACAAAGAAACAGCAAGAAATACTGCTTACCCACAAGCATAAAGAAACTATATATATTAGAATCCAACACTTTCTCATTACTTTATTTTCCAGATCACCAGACTGGGCCACAGCAACGCCTGGCAGGGGACGGCTAGTCACCAGATAATATTCCTCTGGGTTCAGGGACTTTTCCTAAACCCAATTTTCCTGCATCCAGGCAAACAGGCAGCCTCAAACCATGAGAAGAACCCCGTTGCCCATCAACGTCCATTCTAGCAATCGAGACCTAAGTAGCTCTTAAACTTTGATCCTTTCATAGAATCATAGAATCAAAGAGTTGGAAGAGACCTCAAGGGCCATCCAGTCCAACCCCCTGCCAAGAAGCAGGAATATTGCATTCAAATCACCCCTGACAAATGGCCATCCAGCCTCTGCTTAAAAGCTTCCAAAGAAGGAGCCTCCACCACACTCCGGGGCAGAGAGTTCCACTGCTGAACGGCTCTCACAGTCAGGAAGTTCTTCCTAATGTTCAGATGGAATCTCCTTTCTTGTAGTTTGAAGCCATTGTTCCGCGTCCTAGTCTCCAAGGAAGCAGAAAACAAGCTTGCTCCCTCCTCCCTGTGGCTTCCTCTCACATATTTATACATGGCTATCATATCTCCTCTCAGCCTTCTCTTCTTCAGGCTAAACATGCCCAGCTCCTTGAGCCGCTCCTCATAGGGCTTGTTCTCCAGACCCTTGATCATTTTAGTCGCCCTCCTCTGGACACATTCCAGCTTGTCAATATCTCTCTTGAATTGTGGTGCCCAGAATTGGACACAATTTGATTTAAGAAGAAGAAGAAGAGAGAGAAAGCCTGCTCTAATATCTTTCAGCTCTCCAATGTAACCATCCTTTGCAAAGCAAAAAAAAGGGAAGGGAATGCATTGTGCCGTCAAAAGGAATGCATTGATGATCAAGCAAATTACGAGTGGAGTAAACAGCTTTCTCTGGGAACAAGTCTTTGCATCCAGACTGATGCCTCCTGGTTTAGAGACTCCAAAGAGCCAGTTTTGCGTGGGAAGGAGTAAACACTAATAACACCGGCCTTTATTGGAAGCATTCTTAAGCACTTCCTTTGCACAGAATAATGCATACCTCACCAGAGCGGCTTTGGTAAACATTCCAATAAATAAGCATATAATAAAAATACTAGAGACGACGACTTCCCATTGTGTTTGGAGAACGGAAATCGTACGGGAAATAGTCAAAAATGGGGTTTAGCAAAACCAGGCCATTATTTATTTATTTATTTCGCGCATTTCTGCCCCGCCCTTCTCAACCCCCGAGGGGGGACTCAGGGCGGCTTACAAAAGGCACAATTCGATGCCAGCATAAACATAAACAATGGATAAAACATGTATACAGCAATTATAACAACTAAACAGTCACCTTATACAACAAAATCAATAAAAATCAATAAAACCAATCAATATTCAGCATTCACCATCTCAGAGTCCATAAATTCATTCCATATTGTCTAGTCATCATTGTCCTTGTCTAATTGAAGGCGCAGGTTCGCAGCTTGGGTGTGATCCTGGATTCATCGTTGAGCCTGGATCCCCAGGTCTCAGCGGTGACCAGGGGAGCATTTGCACAGCTTAGGCTCGTGCGCCAGCTGCGCCCGTACCTCGGGAAGTCTGACTTGGCCACGGTAGTACACGCTCTGGTCACATCCCGCCTTGACTACTGCAACACTCTCTACGTGGGGCTGCCCTTGAAGACGGCCCGGAAGCTCCAGCTAGTCCAGCGCGTGGCAGCCATGTTACTAACAGGAGCGGGACGCAGGGAGCATACAACGCCCTTGTTGTTCCAGCTCCACTGGCTGCCGATCTGCTACCGGGCCCAATTCAAGGTGCTGATGCTGGCCTACAAAGCCCTAAACGGTTCCGGCCCAAAATACCTGTCTGACCGCATCTCGGCCTATGAGCCCATGAGGACTTTGAGATCGTCTAGGGAGGCCCTTTTCTCGATCCCGCCTGCCTCACAGGCACGCCTGGCGGGGACGAGGGATAGGGCCTTCTCGGTGGTGGCCCCCCGGCTGTGGAACACCCTCCCTGTAGACATCAGACAGGTGCCCTCCCTTATGACATTCCGCAAGAGACTGAAGACGTTGTTGTTTGAGAAGGCGTTTGACTAAGTGCTACAACAATTGGCAATGACGATTGGAACGGAACATGGATAACGAGATTGGATTGTGATTCTATGATGAGACGTCGCGAATGATTTAGTGTAATTGTATTATTGATAGGGATGTTGTTATTGTTGTTTGTGATATTGCCTATATTGTAATTTGTTTTTATATGTTGTACACCGCCCTGAGTCGCCCTAGGGCTGAGAACGGCAGTCTACAAGTGCAGTAAATAAATAAATAAATAAATAAATAATTGCCAGATTGCCTCAAAGCCTGGTCCTACAACCATGCTTTTAATTTCCTTCTGAAGGAGAGGAGAAATTCGATGACCTAATTTCCCCGGGGAGTGAATTCCACAGGTGAGGGGCCACTGCCGAGAAGGCCCTGCTTCTCGTCGCCACCCATCTCACTTGTGATAGAGGTGGGGTCGAGAGCAGGGCCTCCCCAAAAGATCTCAGACTCCGAGGCGGGACGTAGAGGGAGATCCGTTCGGACTGATACGCTGGGCCGGAGCCGTATAGGGTTTTGTAGGTCAAGACCAGCACTTTGAATTGTGCTTGGAACTGGATCGGCAGCCAGTGGAGCTGACATAACAGAGGGGTGGTATGCTCCCTGTATGACGCTCCGCTGAGTAATCTGGCTGCCGCCCGCTGGACTAATTGAAGTGTCCGAACAGTCTTCAAAGGCAACCCCACGTAGAGTGCATTGCAGTAATCTATTCGGGATGTAACAAGAGCATGGACCACTGTGGCCAGATCCGACTTCCCAAGGTACGGGCGCAACTGGTGCACAAGTTTTAATTGTGCAAAAGCTCTCCCGGCCACCGCTGAGACCATTGTTGGCTCCTATCTTGAACTGATGTATTTGTTAAAAGAATCACTGAAGGCTTTTTGGCCTCTCAAGATGACTTTGCATGGATAAGTGAAACAGCAGATCATACTGAATGCTCATTAAGAGCCACATCCACTGTTTTAGTGTGATGAGATGTGTTCCACACCAGGCATGGGTACTCAGCAGCAGAGTAGCACAGCGCAAGGGCAGATGTCTTCACTGTATCTGGTTGTGATCCCCAGGTTGTGCCAGTCAGCCAGCATGCAAGCAAACCCATGGCTAAGACCAGATGAGAGACACCCTCCTGGGCACACAGAAGACTGGGTGACTTGGAAGGCGCTGAACAGACTGTGTTCTGGCACCACAAGATGCAGAGCCAACCTTCGGAAATGGGGCCACAAAAAGGAGTCCAGGACATGCAAGTGGGAGGAGAGCAAACCACAGGCCACTTTCTACAATGCAACCTGAGCCCCACCACATGCACAATGGAGGTCCTTCTCACAGTGGCACTTCTGTGTTTGTGCTTTTTCTATACATTATAACTGTATTCTCAATTCGCTTCTGACATGATAAACAAATAGTATTGTTACAAAGGAAGCAATGCAAAAGATCCAAGACAGAAATGGGATTTTCCCCTCCATAATATTCCAGAGTAATTTGACATTACCCAAAACAGGAGGAGAAAAGAGAGGGAGTCTTTGCTGATGGGTTTGCTATTGATCCCACACCGTTGAGAACATTACAGGGAAATGTCCAAGCCTAATAGGAATCCAATACTAGTCGAAACTCCCAAATCGGTGTCCCTTCCCTACGGAGAGGGGATGCCTCGCTCGAGAGCAGTACGTGTGAAAAAGATGTTGGAGTCCTCGTGGACAACAAGTTAAACATGAGCCAACAATGTGATGTGGCAGCAAAAAAATCCAATGGGATTTTGGCCTCCATCAAGAGGAGCATAGTGTCTAGATCTAGGGAAGTCCTGCTCCCCATGCTCTATTCCGCTTTGGTTAGACCACATCTGGAATATTGTGTCCAATTCTGGGCACCACAATTCAAGAGAGATATTGACAAGCTGGAATGTGTCCAGAGGAGGGCGACTAAAGTGATCAAGGGTCTGGAGAACAAGCCCTATGAGGAGCGGCTTAAAGAGCTGGGCATGTTTAGCCTGAAGAAGAGAAGGTTGAGAGGAGACAGGATAGCCATGTATAAATATGTGAGAGGAAGCCACAGGGAGGAGGGAGCAAGCTTGTTTTCTGCTTCCCTGGAGACTAGGACACGAAACAATGGCTTCAAATTCCAAGAAAGGAGATTCCATCTGAACATGAGGAAGAACTTCCTGACTGTGAGAGCCGTTCAGCAGTGGAACTCTCTGCCCCGGAATGTGGTGAAAGCTCCTTCTTTGGAGGCTTTGAAGCAGAGGCTGGATGGCCATCTGTTGGGAGTGCTTTGAATGCAATATTCCTGCTTCTTGGCAGAATGGGGTTGGACTGGATGGCCCAGGAGGTCTCTTCCAACTCTTTGATTCTAGGATTCTATGAGAGGCTCAAGGGGCAGGAAAACCCAATCCAAGGCTGCATTTACAATGCAATCCAGTTTAGCACCACTTTAGCTGCCATGGCTCAATGCAAGGGAATCCTGGGGCTCGTAGCTTCTTTGCCATCAGGTTGCATCCTGAGTCCATAACAATATTGAGCAATTCAGCTTATCGCTTTGCTGTAGATGTATTTGCACAGAATGACAGATTATGCGGCACTTCATTGTGGGCAGAGATCAGTGGGAAGGGAACTGTTTGTTTCACTTGTCAAAATAGTTTGACAGTTTTGTGTGTGTGTGTGTGTGTTTTTAATCCAGATTCCTTTCAGATGTACAGTGATAGGATGCATACAGCCAGCCTGCATCTAATTCTAAGTGGAGGCTGTATACGGTTGAATTACTTGTAATGGGTTAAACACTTGTGCCGGCAGAGCTCCCTCTGTCAGCTCCAGCTCCCCATGCGGTGACATGAGGAAAGCCTTCCACAAGGATGATAAAACATCAAACATGCAGGCATCCCCTGGGCAACGTCCCTGCAGACGGCCAATTGTCTCACAAAGGAAGCGACTTGCAGTTTCTCAAGTTGCTCCTGACATGAAAAATGAATTGTTGCAGTCAATACTTTTCCAAAAGTGCTTCTGCACTGTGGAATGAATGCAGTTTGACACCATTTGGACTGCCATTGCTAAATGCAATGGAATCTTAGGATCTGTAGTTTGCTGAGATATCTGATTATTTATTTATTTATTTATTTATTTGCTTCATTTTTATACCGCATTTTTCAGCCCTTGACAGGCGACTCAATGCGGTTTACAGTGCAATTAAAACACAACGATACAACAACAGGATCAACGACGTCGATCCACAACATTAACAATCAGACAAGACAAATCCACAAACAACATATATAACGCCTCAGTTGAAATCAGATCCGTTCTCATAGTCGTTGTGCCGTTCCTATGTTCCATTTACTGTCTTCCTTAATTAGTTGCATTGCTTAGCCAAACGCTTGCTCATAAAGCCAGGTCTTGACCATTCTCCAAAACGTCAGCAGCGAAGGTGCCTGTCTGATGTCTGCCGGTAGGGCATTCCATAGCCGAGGGGCCACCACTGAGAAGGCCCTGTCCCTCGTCCCCGCCAAGCGCGCCTCTGACGCAGGCGGGATCGAGAGCAGGGCCTCCCCAGACGATCTTAATGTTCTAGTCGGTTCATAGGTGGAGATGCGTTCGGAGAGGTAAGCAGAGCCAGAACCGTTTAGGGCTTTATAGGCTAAAGCCAGCACCTTGAATTGTGCCCGGTAGCGGATTGGCAGCCAGTGGAGCTGGCTCAGCAGAGGAGTGGTGTGCTCCCTGAGTGCCACTCCCGTTAGTAACCTGGCTGCCGAGCGCTGGACCATCTGAAGCTTCCGGGCAGTCTTCAAGGGCAAACCCACGTAGAGCGCGTTGCAGTAATCAATCCAGGATACCTCTACATCAGTGTTTCTCAACTTTCCTAAGCCTATGACCCCTTAATACAGTTCCTCCTCTTGTGGTGACCCCCAACCAGAACATTATTTTCGTTGCTACTTCATAACTGTGATTTTGCTGCTGTTATGAATTGTCATGTACATATCTAACATGTGGGATGTATTTTCATTCCCCGGATGAAATTTGGCACAAATACCCAATATCCCCAAATTTGAATACTGATGGGGTTGGGTGTAGGGACTGGTTTTGTCATTTGGGAGTTGGAGTTGCTGGGATTTATAGTTCACCTCCCAACAAAGGATTCCCCCCAAGCAGGAAGCAGCCAGGTTTTGAATCTGCAAGACTATTCAGTGCTAATCAAGGTGGCCAACTGCAACATTCACACTTGATTTTGTCATTTGGGAGTTGCAGTTGCTGGGATTTATAGTTCACCTACAATCAAAGAGCATTCTGAACTCCACCAATGATGGAATGGAACCAAACTTGGCACACAGAAGGGAGTCCTGTGTGCCAAGTTTGGTTCAATTCCATCATTGGTGGAATTCAGAATGCTCTTTGATTGTAGTTTAACCATAAATCCCAGCAGCTACAACTTCCAAATGACAAAATCAATGCCCCCACAAACCCCACCAGTATTCCGATTTGGGTGTGTTGGGTATTTCTGCCAAATCTGGCCCAATGAATGAAACCACTGACCGCAGAGGGAAGCTAATAAGGAAACACAACATACAAACTATCTACAGACCCACCAAGAAAATCCAACAAATGCTCCATTCAGCAAAGGACAAGAGGGATCCTCTCGCCTCTGCAGGAGTCTACCGTGTACCATGCAGCTGTGGACAAGTCTACAGAGGGACCACCAAACGCAGCAGCATTGCCCAGACACGAATCAAGGAACATGAAAGGCACTGCAGACTCCTTCAACTAGAGAAATCAGCCATAGCAGAGCACCTGATGAACCAACCTGGACACAGCAGATTATTTGAGAACACAGAAATGCTGGACCACTCCCACAACCACCGTGTCAGACTACACAGAGAAGCCATTGAAATCCACAAGAAGCATGTGGACAATTTCAACAGAAAGGAGGAAACCATGAAAATGACCAAAACCTGGCTACCAGTATTAAAAAACTCTAAAATTGCAACAGCAAAAACAGCAGAGAGGAAACAGGCAGGGACATCTAATCACCTTTCAAGAAGAGTTTGCTCCAGGCACAGTAAGCCCATTGTATGCTAATCAAGGTGGTCAGTTGAAAGATCCACACCTAGCCCAACTTACAAAAGCCCTTTGTCTCACCCTGGTCATTCCACAGATATATAAACCCTTTTTCCTAGTTCCAATAGACCTCACTACCTCTGAGGATGCTTGCCATAGATGCAGGCGAAACGTCAGGAGAAAATGCCTCTAGAACATGGCCATATAGCCTGGAAAAACCTACAACAACCCAGTGATTCCGGCCATGAAAGCTTTCAACAATACATCCTGCATATTTACATTGTGATTCATAACAGTAGCAAAATTACAGTTAGGAAGTAGCAACAAAAATAATTCTATGGTTGGGGGTCACCACAACATGAGGAACTGTATTAAGGGGTCGCGGCATTGGGAAGGTTGAGAAATACTGCTGTAGAACGAATATATTTTATGCCACTTTAAATGCATTGGCATCCTGGGAGTTGTAGTTTGGTGGATCAACAAGGGATGGTGAAAGGCCTTGTAAAACTACAAAGACGGAGATCCTATGGCTGGGTCAACCAGGCAGTGGGGACATCCATCTGCCTACCCTGGATGGTGAGGCGCTATGCCCGT
This sequence comes from Anolis sagrei, assembly GCF_037176765.1. NCBI lineage: Eukaryota > Metazoa > Chordata > Lepidosauria > Squamata > Anolidae > Anolis > Anolis sagrei. Next base: position 3,772,388 of record NC_090027.1, read on the forward strand.
CATCATTGGTCAAGAGTCTGGGAGTCCTTTTGGACCCTCTGCTGAGGATGGAGGCCCAGGTCTCCACCCTGAGCAGAACCGCCTTCTTCCACTTGCGGCAGGCTAGACGGCTGGCCCCCTCCCTGTCCAGGGATGACCTGGCTACGGTGATCCAGGCCACGGTCATCTCAAGACTGGACTACTGTAACGCCCTCTACATTGGCCTTCCTCTGTCGGTGATCCGGAAGCTCAAGCTGGTACAAAACACAGCTGCTCGGCTTCTTGCGGGAATTCTGATGAGATGCCACATCACCCCAATCTTCCTGCAGCTGCATTGGTTACCCATTGAGCACCGGATCACTTTCAAAGGGATGGAACTCACCTTGAAGGCCTTGCATGGTCTGGGGCCAATGTACCTGAGGGACCGCCTCACCCCCTCCCAACCCCAGAGATCCCTCCGTTCTGAGAACCAAGATCTCTTGGAAATTCCCAGTGTCAAGACCTTGTGTCGAACAGCAACATGATGCAGAGCCTTCACAGCAGTGGCACCATCACTTTGAAATACTCTGCCACCTGAAGTCCGTGCCTTGCGGGATTTATCAGCTTTCCGCAGGGCATGGAAGACATATCTATTTCAACAAGCCTTTGATCTCTGATTGTTTTTAAATTGTTTTAAATTGTTTTTAAATTGTGTTCGATTTTAGCCTGTTCTTGTAAGCCGCTCCGAGCCCCAGGGGAGTGGCTGCATATACATTTGAATAATAAATAAATACATAAATAAATAAAACTTCCATGACTCCACGGCACTGAGCCGCGACATTTAAAGTCGTGAGAAACTGCAATTATTTCTACAGTGTAAACTCACCCTATGATATAAAACAAACAAGTTCTATTGCTATTACTAATTTTTGAAAAAAGAAGAAGAAGAGGGAAATGGATTCGGCAGCTGATCAAATCAATCAGTTTGAAGGACAAGCCTGAAATGTTCAATTTCAAGTTTTCAAAATCTGAAGACATGGAAATTTCAATTCACCTTTTGAGATTAAAAAAAAACCCTTCAATCAAGGCATTATTTGACATATTTTCTGTTTGGATGAATGAAGGCTGTGGATGTTCTCTTGCAAAGCACCAGCTCCATATTGCCTGTGACTGTGCGCCACCTGTTAATAAATGAGAGGAGGGTGCCATTCTTGTGTGTTCGTTTTTAAGAATAGCTCGCCAACATTTCGTAAATGATCTTCACAAATCTGGCAGAGAAAAGACGAGAGACAAATCGGGGAAAGTGGAACCAAGGGCGCATCATCTACACGGTGGAATCAATGCATCTCAGGCTGGCTTTAGGCCTGGCTACAAGACTGAGGAAGCATTGGTCACTTGGTGGATGATCTACGTTGAGAGCTACAAGGGGCGTTGATTTTAGATTTCCCCTGACCCACTTCCTGTGGACTGAGAGCAATAAAACTTGGCCCAGTCCTGAGTCCTCCTTCTCTCCCTGGGTGCCACAATCTAGGGCAGTGTTTCTCAACCTGGGGGTCGGGACCCCTGAGGGGGTCACGAGGGGGTGTCAGAGGGGTCGCCAAAGACCATCAGGAAACATAGTATTTTCTGATGGTCATAGGGATTCCATGTGGGAAGTTTGAGCCAATTCTATCATTCGTTGAGTTCAGAATATTCTTTTATTGTAATGAACTATAAATCCCAGCAACTACAACTCCCAAATGTCAAGATCTATTTTCCCCAGACTCCACCAGCATTCACATTTGGGCATATTGAGTATTCATGCCAAGTTTGGTCCAGATCCACCATGGCATGAGTCCACAGTGCTCTCTGGATATAGGTGAAATACAACTCCCAAACTCAAGGTCAATGCCCATCAAACCCTTCCAGTATTTCCATTGGTCATGGAAGCCAAGTTTGGTTCAAATCCATCGCTGGTGGAATTCAGAATGCTCTTTGATTATAGGTGAACTATAAATCCCAGCAACTACAACTCCCAAATTACAAAATCAATCCTCCCCCAACCCTACTAGCATTCACATTTGGGTGTATTGGGTATTTGTTCCCAGTGAATGAAAATGCACCCTGCATATCAGATATTTACATTATGATTTATAACAGTAGTAAAATGATTGTTATGAAGTAGCAACGAAAACATTATGGTTAGGGGTCACCACAACATTAGGGACTGTATTAAGGGGTCACGTCATTAGGAAGGTTGAGAACCACTGATCTAGGGACACACACGTCTCCCATCTTCGCTTGTGGAAGTTGACAGGTTGCTCCAAAAGCCACGTTGTGACTTTGGAAACCAGAGTTTCCGAAGTCTCATCATTTGGGAAATGCTTGCTCTTCCAAAATAACTTCCTTGTTGGAAAGAGGTCTCAGCAGTGGCCGGGAGAGCCTTTGCACAGTTAAAGCTTGTGCGCCAGCTGCACCCATTCCTTGGGAAGTCTGATCTGGTCACGGTGGTCCACGCTCTGGTTACATTCCAAATAAATTACTGCAACGCACTCTACATGGGGCTGCCTTTGAAGACTGTTCAGAAACTTCAACTAGTCCAATGGGTGGCAGCCAGATTGCTCACTGGAGCATCATACAGGGAGCATACCAACCCCGTTATGTCAACTCCACTGGCTGCCGGTCCATTTCTGAACACAATCCAAAGTGCTGGTCTTGGCCTATAAGACCCTATATGACTCCGGCTCAGCTTACTTGTCCAAATGTATGTCCCTCTATATTCCGCCTCATAGTCTAAGATCTGCTGGGGAGGCCCTGCTCTCTTGTCTCTCATTTCACAAATGCGTCTGGTGGGGATGAGGGACAGGGCCTTCTCAGTGACCCCCCACCTATGGAATTCGCTCCCCAGTGAAATTAGATCAGCATCCTCCCTCCTTTCTTTCAGAAGAAAACTGAAGACATGGTTGTGGAACCAGGCTTTTGGCTAATGCAGCAGTTCTCAACCTGGGGGTCGCGACCCCCAGAGGGGTCGTTTGGCAATTCTTGAGGGGTCGCAGACCTGCCTCCTTAGGCCCTTGCTGAATTTACCTTGCAGTCTTTGTGTTCATGATTCTAGGACTTTGTCGTGTTCTTTTGGGTCTTGCTGTGCTGATGCCTATTGGATTATGCTTCAAGTGCTCTGTTATCCTGATCTTTTGAAACATTACCTTTGCTTCTAAGAACTTTTAACCTTTTATTTTTAATAAACCATAAAGACTACTGGCTGTATGCAGTTTGGTGTTCTTCAGCAAGGTGATTCTACTCTGAGGTGCAACACATTACAGCGTATTGCTTCTCCAAACTGTATTCTAAAATTCATACAGTTACACTCCACTGGGTGTGGCCCAAACATGCTAGTTGACCTACATTACCAGCTGCACATAATAATTAACCTCATAAGGTTTTTCTTTAACACATACTTGATCCTGCTACGACTTACTGTAACACAACCCTAATCTGCCAGGGGCCAGAAGGCACCATCCAAGCCCTCCTGACAGATGGCCATCCAGTCTCTGCTTAATAATATGCACCAGACTCCCAGGCAGAAACATATCCCATTCTTGAACAGCTCTTGTGAATGAATGAATGAATGGACAAACTAATGAATAACTCATAAGACTTGGAAGGGACCCCTAAAGGTAATCCATGCCCACTCCCTTCTGCCATGCTGGAAGATACCATTGAATCCCTCCCAACAGATGGCCATATCCAGCCTCTGCTTTAAAACTTCCACCAGACTCCCAGGCAGATGCCATGCATCATCTTCAGGGTGCTAAAAAACCCCGAGAGGCCTAGGCCTTCTCCAGACATTGGCAAGTGTGTGGGGGAAGAGGGCTGGTGGAGAGAGCGCATGGCCAGGGGCCAGTGCAGGAAGCGTGCTCTCCTCCCCTGCACACTTGCCAATTCTGGAAGAGTGATGTGCTCCAGCGTTGACCTGCGTGTGGGGAAGAAGGCTGGTGCGGGGTACACGCTTCCTACATTGGCCCTGGGCATGCGCTCCCTAAACTGGCCAGGTTTGGTCCATGTATGTTATTTGTGGGGGTCTCAGCGGTCTGTGGAAGTCAGAGCTGAGTCAGTTGAAGGTACTGCAGATCCCTTCATCTGTTGTCCATACTCCCCATAGTGATTAATCACTATGCCTCAATTATGTTCAATTTATAACAATGAAAATATATCCTGCATATCAGATATTTACACTATGATTCACTATGAGCAGTTATGAAGTAGCAACGAAAATATGGTTGGGGGTCACCACAACATGAGGAACGGGATTTAGGGGTCACAGCATTAGAAAGGTTGAGAACCACTGGGCTAATGGATATAGCGGCACCTGAACAGCGAATTGGGCCAGACAGTTGTTATAATGGAAATGCCTTTATGATTGGATAACTAATTTTGTTTTAATGTATTGTATTGCATGATTTTATTTTGCTTTTTTAATTGTAATTATTGTGGCATCGAATCGTTGCCATTGTGAGCCATCCTGAGTCCCCCTGCGGTGGTGAGAAGAGCGGGGTAGAAAGGCTGTAAATAAAATAAATAAATAATAATAAGTCTGATGGTGTGAGGTTAGAGGAATCAGGGGGATGCAGGAGAATTTCAGAGCCACAGGAGCATGCTTCTATTTCAGCCACAGGTGACCTGTGAACTGGTGCATTGTAGGGCTGGGCAACCACGGAAAAATTTGTTTCTAAACTCGATTCGTTTTTAGGGGTTTTTTGCGTTTCGTTATTTAAAAGAATTCCGAAATTTTTCTGTAAAAAAGTTCGATATTTACGAAATTTCGTAATTCGTAAAATAATTACGAAACAATTACGAATCGATTACGAATCGATTCGTTAATGGCGGCCGCAATCACGCAATACGCTAAAAAAACTTCTGAAGCTTCCCTCTCCCTCTGTTGTTGACTGTTGGTGTGATAATTTTTTTTTTCACTGAGAAAACAAATAGCAACCCTAAAACTTGCACCAGACATGCGGAAATAATAACGAATCAATAACGAATCAATAACGAATCTGGTCACATCCCGCCTTGACTACTGCAACGCTCTCTACGTGGGGCTGCCCTTGAAGATGGCCCGGAAGCTTCAGCTAGTCCAGCGCGCGGCAGCCATGTTACTAACAGGAGAGGGGCCCAGGGAGCACACAACGCCCTTGTTGTTCCAGCTCCACTGGCTGCCGATCTGCTACCGGGCCCAATTTAAGGTGCTGGTGCTATCCTACAAAGCCCTAAACGGTTCCGGCCCAAAATACCTTTCGGACCGCATCTTGGCCTATGAGCCCACGAGGACCTTGAGATCGTCGGGGGGGGGGGCCTTCTCTCGATCCCGCCTGCCTCACAGGCACGCCTGGCGGGGACGAGGGATAGGGCCTTCTCAGTGGTGGCCCCCCGGCTGTGGAACACCCTCCCTGTTGACATCAGACAGGCGCCCTCCCTTATGTCCTTCCGGAAGAGCCTGAAGACATGGCTATTCGAGAAGGCATTTAACTAAATGCTACAGTAACTGGAAATGACAACTGGAACGGAATATAGACTACGAGATTGGTTATGATCCTATGATAAGACGAAGCGGATTATTTTTAGTGTAATTAGATGATAGTGTATTAGTGATATGTTGTTTTTTGTCGTTGTAGTTTACTGTAAAATATGTTTTTACATGTTGTACACCGCCGCGAGTCACCCTAGGGCTGAGAGCGGCGGTTAACAAATGCAGCAAATAAATAAATAAATAAATAAATAAAAAATAAATACCGAATCAATAACGAAACGAATTTGAAAAATTCGTATCGTTTTTTAGATGCTCCAGAATGGTTCGTTATCAAAAAAATAACAAATTTTTAACAAATTACGAAATTAACGAACGAAACCGCCCAGCCCTAGTGCATTGTCTTGCAGAAGGTAAAGGACACCTTTGTTGAGCATGCCACATTGTCTCTTGGTTTGGATGACCTCCTGCAATTTCCACAGTGGTATGCCCCCCTCTGTTTACAAAAGACTCACTTTCTATCTTCACTCTCATTAACATCTGCACCTGACAATTCATCTTCAGAAGACAATTTCTCAGAGAAAGACTGTGAAGGGCCTCTCCCAGGAATGTGACCTTGTGAATCTTCCTAAGACAACGTGGGCCTCTCCTCTGGGCTTAACTCAGGCCCAGAAACCCCTTCATCCCCATTCCCATCATGGACAATCACAGAATGACACGACAACACCAAGAGGTTTTCCTTGCATAGGACCTTGGAGAGCTCCTTTGGAGCCTGGTATGGATTCACTATGGGAGCATTTGCACTGCAGAATTAAAGCAGTTTGACGTCACTTTAAGTAACATGGCTCAGTGTTATGGAACACTGGGAGTTAGAGTTTGGTGAGCACAAGCACTATTTGTCTGGGAAAGCTAAAGACCTTAGAAAACTACAACTCCCGTGGCTCCACGGCAGTCAAAGTGATGCCAAACAGGTTTATTTTATAACTAGCCATCTCCTGCCACGTGTTGCTGTGGCCCAGTCTGGTGATCTCAAAAATAAAGTATTGAGAAAGTGTTGGTTTCTAATATATGCAATGTCTGGATGATTGTGGGTAAACAGTACTTCTTGTTGTTTCTTTGTCAGTGTTGATGTGGAGATTGTCTGGTTTGCCCAATCTGGAACATGCAACATATCATTCTCCTTCTTTAGGGGTCCCTTTCAAATCTGGGATACTATATCTGTGTGTGTGTGTGTGAGTGTGTGAGTGTGTGTGTGTGCAGGTACAACTGTACCAGGAGCTCCAATTTTGTTTGCTTTGCATTGAATGTTTGTTGTAGTCCTAAGTTTCAGGGACTCTGCAGATAAGTGGTTTCTTTTGGCTGCAATCATAGGGCAAGCCACCTGCCAATTATAGTTAGGTTCCCTGGTCCCGCCCCCTATTTGGGTTTTTGGAGGGAATAGGAGCCTTTTTGGGTCAGTCCACACAGAGAAGCCTTCCATGCAGGACATAATACCAAGAGCTCCTGTAGAAAGCTTCGTCTTCTACGGCTTGGCCGGGGAGATATACAGCCCACAGCTTGGCTGGGGTTATACAGCCCTACATCTCCTTTGCTGAAGGACTTCAGTCAGCCATCACCAAAACCTGAACTCCTTTTCCCTGGAAGTCTACAAAGCTCTGCTTGGTAAGGGTCACTCGCGGAATCCAGAAGCAGTTGGTACCGGGTGCAGGGGCTCCACGCCAACAGAGGCAAAGACAGACTGCCCAGATTAGAGGTTAAGGATTTCCCCATTAGTTAAAATACAGTTTATGAAGATAGTGCCTGTTCCCTGTGGACAAGATTGAGAGAGAGCCAACAGACTGTTAAGAAAGCCTTAAAGTACCTGTTTGTTTTCAATAATAAAGAACTTTGTTGAACCTTTAAGCCATCTAAAGACTCTGTTTTAAGGAAATCCAAGGCCTATAATCTGAGGCAGCCCCGGCGTCCTGTTGGGCACACGGAATTTATGTCCTGTCTACAGTCTGATGCACAGGCCCACCGTGCAACAGCACAGTGTGAATCATACCTATCTATATGGCTGGATGGCTCTTTGTCAGGAGGACTTTGTTTACATTTTCTTACCCTGGTGAAGGGAGTTGGACTCGATGGCCTTAAGTATTTTCTGTTGGTCAGGGGGGTTCTGTGTGGGAAGTTTAGCCCAATTCAATCGCTGATGGGACTCAGAATGCTCTTTGATTGCAGTTGAACTATAAATCCCAGTAACTACAACTCCCAAATGTCAAGGTCTATTTTCCCCAAACTCCATCTGTGTTCATATTTGGGCAAATGGAATATTTGTGCCAAATTTGGTTCAAATCCATCATTGATTGAGTCCACAGTGCTCTCTGGATGTAGATGAACTACAACTCTCAAACTCACAGTCAATGCCCACTAAACCCTTCTAGTGTTTCTGTTGGTCATGGGAGTCCTGTGTGCCACGTTTGGTTCAATTCCATAATTAGTGGAGTTCAGAATGCGCATTGATTGTAGTTGTACTATAAATCCCAGCAACTACAACTCCCAAATGTCAAGGTCTATTTCCCCCAAACTCCATCTGTGTTCATATTTGGGCAGATGGAATATTTGTGCCAAATTTGGTCCAGATCCAGCATTGATTGAGTCCACAGTGCTCTCTGGATGTAGATGAACTACAACTCCCAAACTCACAGTCAATGCCCACTAAACCCTTCTAGTGTTTCTGTTGGTCATGGGAGTCCTGTGTGCCACGTTTGGTTCAATTCCATCATTGGTGGAGTTCAGAATGCTCATTGATTGTAGTTGTACTATAAATCCAAGGAACTACAACTCCCAAATGCCAAATTCAATTTTTTTGAGTGATGGTCGCTCCTTGGTTAGTACGTGTCTTGTGGCCAATAATTATGTTAACCCCACAAACGAACATTACATTTTTATGTATATAGATGCACCCTCAGTTCCCAGATTTCCATGCATTCCAAAGTACATTAAACCATTGTGCAGAAATGTTGCCTTGGCCTCAGGCAGCAAAAAGTCTTGAGTCCTGATCATTAGATATCTGCAAGACCTATCACTATATACGGGGCTCATTACAAGACACTGTACAAGCAGTTGCCAAACTTACAAATATCCTGCTCATTGTAGGTCAACAGCAAACATTAGCTACGTAAACATAGCAATTATCCTCCATTAAATGCATGTAATTATTATTATTTTCATTTTCGAAAGTAATCGATGCCAGTGGACCTCATTTACAGCCGTGAGTTCTGTAAGTATATATTTCAAAAAAAAGCATCTCTTTTCAAGCAGTTATTATTTCATTGGGCAGCTCCTGAATTTTAACAAGAGTTTGGAAAACTTCGTTTGGACTGCTTCTCCCAGCATTTAAATGGCAAATTATGGGAATTGTAGTCCACAAGAATGGCCATCAGACTGGAAAAAATCAACTTATATCCCCATACCAAAAAAGGGAAATGCGAAAGACTGCTCCAACTTCCGTACAGTGGCCCTTATTTCTCATCATGCCAGGAAGGGAATGCTCAAGATCCTGCAAGGAAGAAGACTCCAGCAATACATGGAGCGAGAGTTGGCAGATGTTCAAGCTGGGTTTAGAAAAGGCAGAGGAACGAGAGACCAGATTGCCAATATCCGGATGCTGGATAATGGAGAAAGGCAGGGAGTGTCAGAAAAACATCTATTTTTGCTTCATTGACTCTTCTAAAGCCTTTGACTGTGTGGATCATAATAAACTGTGGCAAGTTCTTGGTGGGATGGGCATACCAAACCCCCTTCCCTCTCTCCTGAGGAATCTGTCCAAGGACCAAGTAGCAACAGTCAGAACTGACCACAGAACAGGAGACTGGTTCAAGATTGGGAAAGGCGTCCGGCAAGGCTGCATCCTCTCACCCAACCTCTTTAACGTGTATGCAGAACACATCATGCGAGGATGTGCGGGGCTGGATGAATGCAAAGCTGGGGTGAAAATTGCTGGAAGAAACATTAACAACCTCAGATATGCAGACGACACCACTCTGATGGCCGAAAGCGAGGAGGAGCTGAGGAGCCTTCTAATCAAGGTGAAAGAAGAAAGCGCAAAAGCCGGGATGCAGCTAAACGTCAAAAAAACCAAGATTATGGCAACAAGAATGATTGACAACTGGAAAATAGAAGGAGAAACCGTGGAGGCCGTGACAGACTTTGTATTTCTAGGGGCAAAGATTACTGCAGATGCAGACTGTGGCCAGGAAATCAGAAGACGCTTCCTTCTTGGGAGGAGAGCAATGTCCAGTCTCGATAAAATAGTCAAGAGTAGAGACATCAGACTGGCAACCAAGATCCGCCTAGTCCAAGCCATGGTCTTCCCTGTAGTCACTTACGGATGTGAGAGCTGGACCTTCGGGAAGGCTGAGCGAAGGAAGAGAGATGCTTTTGAGCTGTGGTGTTGGAGGAAAGTGCTGAGAGTGCTTTGGACTGCGAGAAGATCCAACCAGTCCATCCTCCAGGAAAGAAAGCCCGGCTGCTCACTGGAGGGAAAGATACTAGAGACAAAGTGGAAGTCCTTTGGCCACATCATGAGGAGACAGGAAAGCCTAGAGAAGACAATTATGCTGGGGAAAGTGGAAGGCAAAAGGAAGAGGGGCCGACCAAGGGCAAGATGGATGGATGGCATCCTTGAAGTGACTGGACTGACCTTGAGGGAGCTGGGGGTGGTAACGGCCGACAGGGAGCTCTGGCGTGGGCTGGTCCATGAGGTCACAAAGAGTCGGAGACGACTGAACGAATGAACAACAACAACAACAAGTCCACTAAAGGCTCTTTCCGCTTTCCCATTTGGATGACTGGGAAAGCCTGGATTGGCCGTCTGCAAGGACGTTGCCCAGAGGACGCCCAGATGATTTGATGTTTTATCATCCTTGTGGGAGGTTTCTTTCATGTCCCCACATGAGGAGCTGGAGCTGACAGAGGGAGCTCATCCGCCTCTCCCCGGATTCGAACCTGCAACCTGTCGGTCTTCAGTCCTGCCGGCACAGGGGTTTAAGCCACTGCGCCACCGGGGGCTCCCAACAATTACAATAATAAAACCACAATTAAGCATAAATCATAATTAGACAGTACATAAGCAATCATTAAAACAATAAATAATCAAAACAGTCTTGCCAGTCGTATTATCATTCTAGTCAATGTCCTCTAAAATTCTACATACATCTACTCTCCGAATGCCTGGTCCCAAAACCATGATTTTAATTTCTTTCTAAAAGCCAGGAGGGAGGGAGCAGATCTTACCTCATTTGGAAGTGTGTTTCATAGGCGAGGGGCCACCGCCAAGAAGGCCCTGTCTCTCGTTCTTGCCAGTCGCATCTGTGCTATTGACGGGAGCGAGAGCAGGGCCTCCCCGGATGATCTTAGATTACAATCAAAGAGCATTCTGAACCCCACCAACGATAGAATAGGGGCAAACTTCCCACACAGAACCCCCATGCCTTGAATGGACTCGATGGCAGGAAAAACAAAATGCAAAGATACAGAATGGGGGACAATGAGGTCTGGCTCGAGAGCAGGACGTGTGAAAAAGATCTTGGAGTCCTCGTGGGGAGGAAAGGAGAACATGAGCCAACAATGTGATGTGGTGGCAAAAAAAGCCAATGGGATTTTGGCCTCCATCAAGAGGAGCCTAGTGTCTAGATCTAGGGAAGTAATGCTCCCCATGCTCTATTCCGCCTTGGTTAGACCATGTTATCTGGAATATTGTGTCCAATTCTGGGCACCACAATTCAAGAGAGATATTGACAAGCTGGAATGTGTCCAGAGGAGGGCGACTAAAATGATCAAGGGTCTGGAGAACAAGCCCTATGAGGAGCGGCTTAAGGAGTTGGGCATGTTTAGCCTGAAGAAGAGAAGGCTGAGAGGGGATATGATAGCAATGTATAAATATGTGAGAGGAAGCCACAGGGAGGAGGGAGAAAGCTTGTTTTCTGCTTCCCTGGAGACTAGGACGCAAGGGAACAATGGCTTCAAACTACAAGAGAGGAGATTCCATCTGAACATGAGGAAGAACTGCCTGACTGTGAGAGCCGTTCAGCAGTGGAACTCTCTGCCCTGGAGTGTGGTGGAGGCTCCTTCTTTGGAGGCTTTGAAACAGAGGCTGGATGGCCATCTGTCAGGGGTGCTTTGAATGCAGTATTTCTGCTTCTTGGCAGAATGGGGTTGGACTGGATGGCCCAGGAGGTCTCTTCCAACTCTTTGATTCTATGATTCTATGTGATGTGGCGGCAAAAAAAGCCAATGGGATTTTGGCCTGCATCAAGAGGAGCCTAGTGCCTAGATCTAGGGAAGTCATGCTCCCCATGCTCTATTCTGCTTTGGTTAGACCACACCTGGAATATTGTGTCCAATTCTGGGCACCACAACTCAAGAGAGATATTGACAAGCTGGAATGTGTCCAGAGGAGGGTGACTAAAACGATCAAGGGTCTGGATAACAAGCCCTATGAGGAGCGGCTTAAGGAGCTGGGCATGTTTAGCCTGAAGAAGAGAAGGTTGAGAGGAGATATGTTAGCCATGTATAAATATGTGAGAGGAAGCCACAGGGAGGAGGGAGCAAGCTTGTTTTCTGCTTCCTTGGAGACTAGGACGCAAAGGAGCAATGGCTTCAAACTACAAGAGAGGAGATTCCATCTGAACATGAGGAAGAACTTCCTGACTGTGAGAGCCATTCAGCAGTGGAACTCTCTGCCCCGGAGTGTGGTGGAGGCAGGAGATATGATAGCAATGTATAAATATGTGAGAGGAAGCCACAGGGAGGAGGAGGGAGCAAGCTTGTTTTCTGCTTCCCTGGAGACTAGGACGCAATGGACCAACGGTTCGAACGACAAGAGAGGCGATTCCATCTGAACATGAGGAAGAGCTTCCTGGCTGCAAGAGCCGTTTAGCAGTGGAACTCTCTGCCCCGGAGTGTGGTGGAGGCTCCTTCTTTGGAGGCTTTTAAGCAGAGGCTGGATGGCCATTTGTCAGGGGTGATTTGAATGCAATATTCCTGCTTCTTGGCAGAATGGGGTTGGACTGGATGGCCCAGGAGGTCTCTTCCAACTCTTGGATTCTAGGATTCTATGATTCTATGTGATGTGGTGGCAAAAAAAGCCAATGGGATTTTGGCCTGCATCAAGAGGAGCCTAGTGTCTAGATCTAAGGAAGTAATGCTACCCCTCTATTCCGCTTTGGTTAGACCACATCTGGAATATTGTGTCCAATTCTGGGCACCACAATTGAAGAGAGATATTGACAAGCTGGAATGTGTCCAGAGGAGGGCGACTAAAATGATCAAGGGTCTGGAGAACAAGCCCTATGAGGAACGGCTTAAGGAGCTGGGCATGTTTAGCCTGAAGAAGAGAAGGCTGAGAGGAGATATGATAGCAATGTATAAATATGTGAGAGGAAGCCACAGGGAGGAGGGAGCAAGCTTGTTTTCTTCCTGACTGTGAGAGCCGTTCAGCAGTGGAACTCTCTGCCCCGGAGTGTGGTGGAGACTCCTTCTTTGGAGGCTTTTAAGCAGGGGCTGGATGGCCATTTGTCAGGGGTGCTTTGAATGCAATATTTCTGCTTCTTGGCAGAATGGGGTTGGACTGGATGGCCCAAGAGGTCTCTTCCAACTCTTTGATTCTATGATTCGAAGCCTCTCTCCAGCCTTGCACGCTCTTCCTCGCCCACACATGCGCACCAACCACACCTGCTCTCCCCTCCTCACTTGGCATCTCAGAAATAGCCCTCCCCTTGGCTGAGAGGCCGGCCAATCACAGCGAAGGAGGGCTTTGGGTGGGAGGATTTGCTGTCCATTTCCAAAAAGGAAGAGAAGGACAGGCAGAGAGATCTTCCGCCTTCCCTGCCAAAGGGAATTCCTCAGACCACCAGAAATAGATGCTTCAAAAGTAACTGGAACTGTAGTTTCAGAAGTAACTGGAAGCTTGCTCATGTTCTGCTTGCGAATATTAACTCTCCGATACTATTACGTTTCACATTTTCTAACATATTTATGATCAATATTTCACGTTCCTTTGGCACCCACCAAAGGAATAATAATAATAATAATAATAATAATAATAATAATAATTTATTTATTTACTTTGCTTGTATACCGCAGTTTCTCAGCCCGTAGGCGACTCAACGCGGTTCACAACAAGAGCAAAAAGTCAGTCGTACAACATACAATATTTAAAACCATTAACAGCCTAATATACAAAATAATGACACATCAATAACAACACATTAACGTCTCGTAACTAAAATCGTGATCCAATTCGTCATCCATAATTCCGTTCCTATATTAATCGTGTTCATTGCACTATTTATCTGAACACCTGTTCAAACAGCCAAGTTTTTAGTTTTCTTCGAAACACCATTAACAAAGGGGCTGATCTAATGTCCATGGGAAGGGCGTTCCACAGCCGAGGGGCCACCACAGAGAAGGCCCTGTCCCTCGTCCCCGCCAGCCGCGCTTGCGATGCAGGCGGGATCGAGAGCAGGGCCTCCCCAGAAGATCTTAGAGTCCTGGTGAATTTAATAACACTTTATTTGTACCCCGCTACCATCTCCTCAAGGGACTCGGTGCGGCTTACGTGAGGCCGAGCCCAAATACAACAATACAAGCAATAATCACAACAATACAAGCAATGAAAATAAAAACATGGACAATAAAATAATGCAACATTAACAATAAGACAACACACAATTAAAACTGTGGGAAGGCCAAATGTAAAATTAAAATTGAAAGTAATGCTGGAACATGGGCGAAAAAGTGACGGGGCATTTGTAGAAAACATACAAGCAGACCTAAAACAATGTAAAGTGCTTTGGAGGACAAATGCTATGGAATCATTATTCTGGGAAGGCACACTGGGACAACCAAATCTTCAAGCTCCTCCTAAAAACTGCCAGAGTTGGGGCATACCTGATGTCCTTTGGAAGTGAGTTCCATAGTCGAGGGGCCACCACTGAAAAGGCCCTCTCTCTCGTCCCCACCAGTCCCGCCTGCGATGCAGGTGGGATCGTGAGCAGGGCCTCTCCAGATGATCAAAGAGATCATGTGGGTTTGTATACAGAGATGCAGTCACGCAGGTAGGCGGATCCCAAACCGTTCAGGGCTTTGTAGGTAAGAAAATGCACCTTGAATTGGGTCTGGAAAATGAATGGCAACCAGTGGAGCTCTTTAAATAGGAGAGTTGACCTATCCCTGTAAGGAGCCCTGGTTAACAACCTGGGTGCCGCCTGTTGGACCATCTGAAATTTCCAAACTGTTTTCAAGGGCAGCCCCACATAGAGTGCATTACAGTAATCCAGTCAAGAGGCGACTAAGGCATGGACCACCTTGGCCAGATCCACCTTTGTGAGATACGGTCGCAGTTGGCGCACGAGTCTTAATTGTGCAAAGGCCCTCCTGGCCACCGCCGACGCCTGAGCCTCAAACATAAGTGATGAATCCAGGAGGACACCCAAACTGTGGACCTGTGGCTTCAGGGGGAGTGTAACCTCGTCCAACACAGGTTGCCACCCTATACCCCAATCTGGTTTACGATTGACCAGGAGGACCTCTGTCTTGTCAGGATTAATCTTCAGCTTGTTCGTCCTCATCCAGACAGCCACAGCGGCTAGGCACTCGTCCAACACCCGAGGGGCTTCCTTGGAATTGGGTGGAAAGGAGTAGTAGAGTCGTGTGTCATCTGCATAGAGATAAATACTTAGATTGCCGGCAAATGGATTGGATCACCTGCAAGGCCTTATGGAGAGCAGATCTCCACTTTTACTTCTTCTTTTTTTATGTTAAAATAACTCATTATTCTCTAATTTAAATAGTGTTATTTTCCCCCAACGTCTTAGGAAATAATTGATAGGGGATTAAAGGATTGCCTCATTTCCGAGTTATTTCGAACCCGTGGGAGAAACATCTGTCAAAAGGCTGCGAGTTATATAACCTTGGAAAAGAGTTAAAAGCAAGGACCGAATTCTCTGAAGAACTTTCCCTTTCTCTCTCTCCCTTCCCTGCTCTTTCCTCAGAGTTACGTGGCATTTAAGTCTGCTCCGGCTTTAAGCAGCTTGTGTCAATTGCAAAGGCTTAGATGCCGGGCTTAGCGACTCTTTAGCAGTCATTCGGCGGCTCAGGAAGCGAAGGAAGGACCGTCAGGTTGCGAAACTCCTGACAAGCAGATGAATGCAGAATTTGGGGGTTGGAAACTTTCTGCTGGGCTACAAACTGTCAGGTAGATTATTTATCCTGGTCAGTCGCAAGGCCGAACGGGGTATAGGGTTACAGCCTGTGCTGGACGGGGTCGCACTCCCCTTGAAGGCGCAGGTTCGCAGCTTGGGTGTGACCCTGGACTCATCGCTGAGCCTGGACCCCCAGGTTTCAGCGGTGACCAGGGGAGCATTTGCACAGCTCAGGCTCGTGCGCCAGCTGCGCCCGTATCTCGGGAAGTCTGACTTGGCCACGGTGGTACACGCTCTTGTCACATCCCGCCTGGACTACTGCAACGCTCTCTACGTGGGGCTGCCCTTGAAGACAGCCCGGAAGCTTCAGCTGGTTCAGCGCGCAGCAGCCATGTTACTAACTGGAGCGGGTGGCAGGGAGCACACAACGCCCTTGTTGTCCCAGCTCCACTGGCTGCCGATTTGCTACCGGACCCAATTCAAGGTGCTGGTTTTGGCCTACAAAGCCCTAAACAGTTCCGGCCCAAAATACCTTTCTGACCGCATCTTGGCCTACGAGCCCACGAGGACCTTGAGATCGTCTGGGGAGGCCCTTCTCTCGATCCCGCCTGCCTCACAGGCACGGCTGGCGGGGACGAGGGAGAGGGCCTTCTCGGTGGTGGCCCCCCGGCTGTGGAACACTCTCCCTGCAGACATCAGACAGGCGCCTTCCCTCATGTCCTTTCGAAAAAGCCTTAAGACATGGCTGTTCGAGAGGGCATTTAATTAAGTGCTAAACAATACGGTAATGAGAACTGGAATGGAACAAGGAATATGAGACTGGCTATGATTCCACTAAGAGACGAAGCGGATGTTTAGTGTAGTCTGTAATTGTTGTATAGTTTATATGTTGTTGAAACTAGCTTTTTTGTAATTGTCTTTTATGTGTACTGTACACCGCCATGAGTCGCCCTTATGGGCTGAGAATGGCGGTTAATAAGTGCATCAAATAAAATAAATAAAATAAATTATTTATTTATTTAGAATTTTTATATACCGGTCTTCTCAACCTCCGCAGAGGGACTCAGTCCGGTTCACAACAAAAGATTCATAAACAATAGTTTAAAACAGTGTTTCTTAACCTTCCTAATGCCGCGACCCCTTAATACACTTTCTCATGTTGTGGTGACCCCCAACCATAACATTATTTTCCTTGCTGCATCATAACTGTAATTTTGCTCCTGTTATGAATCGTCATGTAAGTATCACATATGCAGGATGTATTTTCATTCACTGGACCAAATTTGGCACAAATACCCAAAACATCCAAATTTGAATACTACTGGGATTGGGCGAGGGATTGATTATGTCATTTGGGAGTTGTAGTTGCTTTCATTTATAGTTCATCTACAATCAAAGAGCATTCTGAACTTCACCAATGATAGGTAAAAGGTAAAGGTAGTCCCCTGACATTAAGTCCAGTCATGTCTGACTCTGGGGTGTGGTGCTCATCTCCATTTCTAAGCCGAACAGCCGGCGTTGTCCGTAGACACCTCCAAGGTCATGTGGCCGGCATGACTGCATGGAGTGCTGTTACCTTCCCGCCAGAGCGGTACATATTGATCTACTCACATTTGCATGTTTTCGAACTGCTAGGTTGGCAGAAGCTAGGGCTGACAGCGGAAGCTCACGCCGCTCCCCAGAATTGAACCTGCGACCTTTCGATCAACAAGCTCAGCAGCTCAGCGCTTTAACCCACTGCGCCACCAGGGGCTCCTTCACCAATGATACAATTGAACAAACTTGGCACACAGAACTCCAATGATCAACAGAAGATACTGGAGTTTTGGAGTTGTAGTTCACCTACATCCAGAGAGCACTGGGAACTCAAACAGTGATGGAACTGGACCAAACTCGGCAAGAATACTCAATATGCCCAAATGTGAACAATGGTGGCATTTGGGGAAAATAGACATTGACAGTTGGGAGTTATAGTTGCTGGGATTTATAGTTCACCTACAATCAAAGAGCATTCTGAACCCCACCAATGATAGAATTAGCCCAAACTTCCCATGCAGAACCCCCATGACCAATAGAAAATACTTTATTTTCTGATAGTCTTTGGTGACCCATCTGAAACCCCGTCACGACCCCCCTAGGGGTCCCAACGCCCAGGTTGAGAACCACTGGTTTAAAACTTCACATCCCATAATTCACTAAAACATTAAAGAGGCTGTCCAGGTCCTGAACCGGTGCTTGGCCGCTGTGACGGTCTGGATGAGCACGAACAAATTGAAATTGAATCCAGACAAGACAGAGGTCCTCCTGGTCAGTCGCAAGGCCAAACAGAGTATAGGGTTACAGCCTGTGTTGGACGGGGTCGCACTCCCCCTGAAGACACAGGTTCGCAGCTTGGGTGTGATGCTGGACTCATCGCTGAGCTTGGAACCCCAGGTTTCGGCGGTGACCAGGGGAGCATTTGCACAGTTAAAGCTTGTGCGCCAACTGCGCCCGTACCTTGGGAAGTCTGACTTGGCCACGGTAGTCCACGCTCTGGTTACATCCCGTTTAGACTACTGCAACACTCTCTACATGGGGTTGCCTTTGAAGACTGCTCAGAAGCTTCAATTGGTTCAACGTTCGGCAGCCATGATATTAACAGGAGCGGCACTCAGGGAGCATACTACTCCTCTGTTGCGCCAGCTCCACTAGCTACCAATTTGCTACCAGG
This sequence comes from Anolis sagrei, assembly GCF_037176765.1. Classification (NCBI taxonomy): domain Eukaryota; kingdom Metazoa; phylum Chordata; class Lepidosauria; order Squamata; family Anolidae; genus Anolis; species Anolis sagrei. The sequence goes on from NC_090027.1 coordinate 3,790,746, forward strand.
CACAATTCAAAGTGCTGGCGTTGGCCTATAAAGCCCTAAACGGTTCTGGCCCAAGTTACCTATCCGAACGCATCTCCGCCTACGAACAAACCAGGACTTTCAGATCTGCTGGGGAGGCCCTGCTCTCGATCCCACCTGCAACACAGGCATGTTTGGTGGGGACGAGGGACAGGGCCTTCTCAGTGGTGGCCCCTCAGCTGTGGAATGCCCTCCCTACAGACATTAGATGGGCCCCCTCATTAATGGTATTTCGGAGGAAAGTGAAAATTTGGTTGTTTGAACAGGTGTTTGGATAGGCAGTGCAATGAATATAGGAAAACGGAACTACGGATGACAAGCTGGATCATGATTCTAGTTATGAGATGCTAATGAGTTGTTTACTGATGTGTAATTGCCTAGTATATTATTGTGTTAATTGTTTTTAAATGGCTTGTATGATGCTAGCATTGATTTTTTGCTCCTGTTTGTTGTTAACCGCGTTGAGTCGCCTAAAGGCTGAGAAACTGCGGTATACAAATAAAGTAAATGAATAAATAATGCCAAGTCGTCAAAATGAAGTCACAATTCATCACCATCTGTCCGTGTGGCCAGAAGTTCATGACTCACTCATCAAATGCTAAATTCCAGTGCCAGGTATTCACCAGTTTTCTAAAAATTAGGAGAGAAGGGGTAGATCTAATCTCCAGTGGGAGAGAGTTCCAGAGCCAAGGGGCCACCACCGAGAAGGCTCTGTCCCTCGTCCCCACCAGCCGCGATTGCGAGGGTGGTGGGACCCAGAGCAGGGCCCCTCCAGAAGATCTTAACAACCTTGATGGTTCATAGGGGAGAATCCGTTCGGACCGGTAAACTGGGTCGGAGTCGTTTAGGGATTTATAGGTCAACACCAGCACTTTGAATTGTGCTCGGAAGCCGATTGGCAGCCAGTGGAGCTGGCGCAACAGAGGAGTAGAATGCTCCCTGTACCCCGCTCCTGTTAGTAATCTGGCTGCCGCTCGTTGGACTAATTGCAGCTTCTGGGCAGTCTTGAGGCAACCCCACGTAAAGAGCATTGCAGTAGTCTATACGGGATGTAACCAGAGCGTGGACCACTGTGGCCAAGTCAGACTTCCCAAGGTACGGGCGCAGCTGGCGCACAAGTTTTAATTGTGCAAAAGCTCCCCTGACCACCGCCAACACCTAAGGTTCCAGGCTCAGCGATGAATCCAAGATCACACCCAAGCTGCGAGTGATCCTGGATTCATGCTGCATTAGATAGGAATGTATTGCATATACCTCCAGTGGGTGGGAAAATACAATTCCAATGCACATGTGTTCACAGCACAGTTTCACTGAAGAGCTGAGAAAGTAGAGATGGCATCCTAGAGTAGCATTTCTCAACCTTCCTAATGCCCTTAATACAATTCCTCATTTGGTGGTGAACCCCCACCATAGCATTATTTTCGTTGCTACTACATAACTGTATTTTGCTTTTGTTATGAAGGTTAATGTAAATATCTGATATGCAGGATGTATTTTCATTCACTGGAACAAATTTGGAACAAATACCCAATACACCCTAGCTTCCCACACATGACCCCATGACCGAAAGAAAATACTGTGTTTTCTGATGGTCTCTGGCGACCCCTCTTACACCGCCTCGTGACCCCCTCAGGGGTCCTGACCCCCAGGTTGAGAAACACTGGTATAGGGTTTTGTAGGTCAAAACCAGCACTTTGAATTGTGCTCGGAACTGGATCGGAATTAGATCGGCAGCCAGTGGAGCTGACACAACAGGAGGGGGGGTATGCTCCCTGTAGGACGCCCCGGTGAGCAATCTGGCTGCCTCCCGCTGGACTAGTTGGAGTTTCTGAACAGTCTTCAAAGACAACCCCACGTAGAGTGCATTGCAGTAGTCTAATCGGGATGTAACAAGAGCGTGGACCACCATGGCCTAACCCTCTTTTTCCATTTAGAAGAAAAATCTTGAGGCCAGGTCTAGCTTTTTGGAACCCTTTTGGAAATCAGTGCCTCTTTCAAACTCCTTTGTCCCCTTGACGGGGTGGAAAGAGACATAATGCAGACAGACAGATCAATTATGGTGTTTTCCGGACTGTGTCCACACAGTGACAGAAACTCCACCAACCTCCGGCACGTTAAGGCTGTTGAATATTTCAGATACTCGGCACCCTAATGGCAACGTTCGGATGTGTCCTTAGAAAGGGGGGAGGGAGAAGGAGAACCACCCGATGTGATTCAAACCGACTCCTTCGCCATTCCCAGTCACATTGATTCATCTGGATTTCACTTTCCAACCTGGGCTGCTTCCGAAGGACGGATTTTATTTATTTATTTATTTATTTATTTATTTATTGTGTCATCAGCAACCATACCATTGTGTTACAATTCTAGCAGAACAAAACAAACACAGAGATTAAAAAAAAAACACAGATTTTGCAAACTTGGTAGCTGATTAAATGTCCTTTGACCAGTATCTGGCCACTTGGAGTGCCTCTGGTGTTGCCGCAAGAAGGTCCTCCATTGTGCATGTGGCAAGGCTCAGGTTGCATTGCAGCAGGTGGTCAGTGGTTTGCTCTTCTCCACACTCTCATGTCGTGGACTACACTTTGTGGCCCCATTTCTGAAGGTTGGCTCTGCATCTCGTGGTGCCAGAGCGCAGTCTGTTCAGCGCCTTCCAAGTCGCCCAGTCTTCTGTGTGCCCAGGGGGGAGTCTCTCATCTGGTATCACCCACGGATTGAGGTGCTGGGTTTGGGCCTGCCACTTTTGGACTCTCGCTTGCTGGGGTGTTCCAGCGAGTGTCTCTGTAGATCTAAGAAAACTATGTCTTGATTTAAGTCGTTGACGTGCTGGCTGATACCCAAACAGGGGGTGGGCTGGAGATGTCTCTGCCTTGGTCCTTTCACTATTGGCTGCTACTTCCCGGCAGATGTCAGGTGGTGCAATACCGGCTAAGCAGTGTAATTTCTCCAGTGGTGTAGGGCGCAGACACCCTGTGATAATGCGGCATGTCTCATTAAGAGCCACATCTACTGTTTTAGTGTGGTGAGATGTGTTCCACACTGGGCATGCATACTCAGCAGCAGAGTAGCACAGCGCAAGGGCAGATGCCTTCACTGTGCCTGGTTGTGATCCCCAGGTTGTGCCAGTCAGCTTTCGTATGATGTTGTTTCTAGCACCCACTTTTTGCTTGATGTTCAGGCAGTGCTTCTTGTAGGTCAGAGCGCGGTCCAGAGTGACTCCCAGGTATTTGGGTGTGCTGCAATGTTCCAGTGGGATTCCTTCCCAGGTAATAATCCTCAGAGCTCAGGATGCTTGTCTGTTCTTAAGGTGAAAGGCACATGTCTGTGTTTTAGATGGGTTGGGGATCAGCTGGTTTTCCCTGTAATAGGCAGTAAGAACACCTAGAGCTTCGGAGAGCTTCTTTTCAACCATCTCAAAGGACGGAAGTGTGAGCGGTAGGCCTGTCGGTTTTGTTTCGTTAATTCGTTATTTCGTATTTAAATCGTTTTTTTTTTTGCATATCCGACGCGATATCAAAACATATTTTCAAACCCGGAAGGGTTTGAAAATATCGAAACAGCAGCCCCATTTTTTTTACGAGCTTCAGCTCGTCTCGTAAATGGAATGGCGGCTGCTGTGCTGACTTCAGTGCTGTGGTCATGTGCTGGTGCCTGGGAGCCAATCCGGCGCTCCCAAGCACCCCAGCAGTGAGTGCACCGTGGCAGGAGCCGATTGGATGGCGCGCGCGCGCGCTCACCCGCGCGCCATCCAATCGGCTCGGGCTCCTGCGCCCCCCCTCCTCCTCCTACCAGCTGTGTTGCAGGAAGTGCTAGGAGGAGGAGGAGGAGGAGGAGGAGGGCGCAGGAGCCCGAGCCGGATGGCGCGCGGGGCTAACAGCAGGAGCGGAGGCCGGTTGTAAAGGTGAGCGGAGCGCGCGCGCGCCATCCAATCGGCTCGGGCTCCTGCGCCCTCCTCCTCCTCCTAGCACTTCCTGCAACACAGCTGGGAGGAGGAGGAGGGCGCAGAAGCCGGAGCCGATTGGATAAGTTGCTCCTAAACTGCTACAAGAGTTAAAGTGGATATGAGCGCTCACCCGAGGAGGAGGAGGAGGAGGGCGCAGGAGCCGGCGGAGCCGATTGGATGGCGCGGGAGGCCGGTTGTGTGAGTTTACTTTTCAGGGCTGTATGTATGACCAATCCAGAAGCATTCTCTCCTGACATTTTGCCCACATCTATGGCAGGCATCCTCAGAGGTCTGTTGGTAGGCCTGTTTGATCAAGAAAAAATTTCGATATTTAAAATACTAGGCAAATGGAGTTTAAAAAATGTTTTGTAAATATTTACGAATTTTCGTAAATAACAAAACATTTTTTTGGAAAGTTTTGTAAATATTTTAAATATCGAAACAAAAAAACACCCCAATTACGAATCGAATTTAGAAACAAATTTTTTCTTGATCAAACAGGCCTAGTGAGCGGAGAGAAGCAGACTTGTTTGGATGTTCATCCATCTCTCCCTCCCTCCCTCCCTCCCTCCCAAGGCCCTCTTCATTAAATATTTTTCAACTTCCAATTAGAGCAAGGTGTCTTCTTCTGGAGAGAGATTGAGCTGCTTAAATATTTCAGAGCATGTCTTGTACACAAAGGAGTGCGGGAGGTGCAAACCTTACCAGTGGCACTATTAGAGGGGTGAACCCGATACGAATGTCTATATCAGGGCTCGCTTTTTAAGACAGAGTTTCTCAACCTTCCTAATGCCGCAACCCCTTAATACAGTTCTTCATGTTGTGGTGACCCCCAACCATAACATTATTTTCATTGCTGCATCACAACTGTCTCTTTGCTACTGTTATGAATCGTAATGTAAATATCCGATACTCAGAAAGTATTTTCCTTCACTGGACCAAATTTGGCACAAATACCCAATACATCCAAATTTGAATACTGATGGGGTTGGGGGGTTGAATTTGTCATTTGGGAGTTGTAGTTGTTGGGATTTATAGTTCATCTACAATGAAAGGTCATTCTGAGCTCCACCAACAATGGAATTGAACCAAGCTTGGCACACAGAACTACCATGACCAAGAGAAAATACTGGAAAGGTTTGGTGGGCCTGGACCTTGAGTTTTGGAGTTGTAGATCACCTACATCCAGAGAGCACTGTGGACTCAAACAATGATGGATCTGGACCAAACTCTACACCAGTGCTTCTCAACCTTCCTAATGCCGTGACCCCTTAATGCAGTTCCTCATGTGTTGGTGACCCCCAACCATAACATTATTTCCATTGGTACCTCGTAATTTTGCTACTGTTATAAATCCTAATGTAAATATCCGATATGCAGGATGTATTCTCATTCACTGGACCAAGTTTGGCACAAATAGCCAATATGCCCAAATTTGAAAACTGGTAGGGTTGGGGGGGATTCATTTTGTCATTTGGGAGTTGTAGTTTCTGGGATTTATAGTTAACCTACAATCAAAGAGCATTCTGAACTCCACCAACAAAAGAATCAAGCCAAATTTGGCACACAGAACTCCCAAGAACAAGAGAAAATACCGGAAGGGTTTGGTGGGCATTGACCTTGAGTTTGGGAGTTGTAGTTCACCTTCATCCAGAGAGCACTGTGGACTCAAACAGTGATGGATCTGGACCAAACTTGGCATGAATACTCAATATGCCGAAATGTGAACACTGGTGGAGTTTGGGGAAAATAGACCTTAACATTTGGGAGTTGTAATTGCTGGGATTTATAGTTAACCTATAATCAAATAGCACTCTGAACCCAGCCCAATATGGATCTGCACCAAACTTGGCACACTACCGACATGGCCAACATTAACTACTGGTGGGGTTGGGGGGGGGGCTGTTTTTGAATTCTGGGAGTTGTCATTCACCAACACCAACAAGGATGAGGACAGGCAGAGAAATCTTCAGCCTTCTCTGCCAAAAGGGTTCCTAAGACCATCAGAAATATGTGTTTTCTGATAGTCTTTGGCGACCCCTCTGAAACCCCCTCATGACCCCCCCCCCGGGGTCCCGACCCCCAGGTTGAGAAACACTGCTCTACACGAATACTCAATATGCCCAAATGTGAACACTGGTGGAGTTTGGGGAAACTAGACCTTGACATCTGGGTGTTGCAGTTTATTTATTTATTTATTTCGGTTGCTTCTACCCCGCCCTTCTCACCCCGGGGGGGACTCAGGGCGGCTTACAAAAGCGAGGCACAATTCGATGCCCGCATCACATAACAGCAAAAGACAATAACATCAGTTAACAGAAACAGCAATTCTGGCCATAACAACAATTAACAGAAAACAATAGTTATTATAGGCAAAAACAACCATAAAACCAATAAAAGCAATAAAACCAATACAAACCTCATTGACGGTCAGCGTTTCACAATCTCATAGTTCAAATTCCAATTCCACAATTGTCAGTCCTTTCAGTCCTATCCATCTGGTTGTCCATATCTAATTGTCAGATTGCCCAAAGACCTGGTCCCACAACCACGTCTTTACCTTCCTCCTGAAGGCGAGGAGGGATGTTGATGCCCTAATTTCCCCCGGGAGTGAGTTCCACAGGTGAGGGGCCACCACTGAGAAGGCCCTGCTCCTCGTCCCCACCAGCCTCACTTGGGATAGTGGTGGGGTCGAAAGCAGGGCCTCCCCAGATGATCTCAAATTGCGGGGTGGGACATAGAGGGAGATACGTTCAGACAGATACACTGGACCGGAACCATAAAGGGTTTTGTAGGTCAAAACCAGCACCTTGAATTGTGCTCGGAACTGAACTGGCAGCCAGTGGAGCTGGCACAACAGGGGGGTGGTGTGCTCCCTGTATGTCGCTCCGGTGAGCAATCTGGCTGCCGCTCGCTGGACCAGTTGGAGTTTCCGAACAGTCTTCAAGGGCAACCCCACGTAGAGTGCGTTGCAGTAGTCTATACGGGATGTAACAAGAGCATGGACCACCGTGGCCAGATCAGACTTCCCGAGGTACGGGCGCAGCTGGTGCACAAGTTTTAATTGTGCAGAAGCTCTCCCGGCCACCGCTGAGACCTGGGGTTCCAGGCTCAGCGATGAGTTGAGGATCACTCCCAAGCTGCGAACCTGAGTCTTCAGGGGGAGTGGGACCCCATCCAACACCGTTGTTGGGATTTATAGTTCACCTACAATTAAAGGACATTCTGAACTCCACCAACAATGGAATTGAACCAGACTTGGCACACAGAACTCCCATGACCAAGAGAAAATACTGGAAGGATTTGGTGGGCATTGACCTTGAGTTTGGGAGTTGTAGTTCACCTACATGTCCTTAAATGCACTTTATTAATGATCTAGGATTGTCTGCACGCCCCATCCCTCTCCGAAAACTCTATCCTAGTCGTATTTCACCTGTTCATGCTCAGCATTATCTTTAAAAATTCAATTATTACATTTGGCCCAGCCATAGGTTTTTTAAACGTCGTTGTGTTACTGTTAATGTTTATTGCTTACTTTTTGTTATCAGTTTTATTTTATTGTTTGTATTAGTGTTGTTATTGTTTTTATTGCTGATGTATTGTGGGCTCGGCCTCATGTGAGCCGCACCGGGTCCCTCGGGGAGGTGGTAGCGGGGTATAAATAAATTATTATTATTATTATTATTAGTAGTAGTAGTAGTAGTAGTAGTAGTATCTAGAGAGCACTGTGAACTCAAACAATGATAGATCTGGACCAAACTTGACACAAATACTCAATATGCCCAAATGTGAACACTGGTGGAGTTTGGGGAAACTAGACCTTGACATCTGGGTGTTGCAGTTGCTGGGATTTATAGTTCACCTACAATCAAAGAGCATTCTGAACTCCACCAACAATGGAATTGAACCAAGCTTGGCACACAGAACTCCCATGACCAACAGAAATGGTTTGGTGGGCATTGACAGGGCATTTTCCTTCCCTTCTCTTTCTTTTTCTCTTCCTTTTCTTTCCTACCTTCTTCTCATCTTTCTTGCTTTCTTCCCTCTCTCTTCCTTCTCTCCCCTTCCTTTCTTCCTTCCTTCTTTCCTTTCTTTCTCTTCTTTTTCCTCTTTCTCTTATTTCTTTACTTCCATCTTCTCATATCTTTCTTTCATTCCTTTCTCATCCTTCATTTTTCCCCTTTCCTTCTTTGCTCGTCTCTTTCTCTCCTGCCCTCTAATACCGTTCCCTTCTTCTTTTCCTTCTTCCCCTTTCCTTCCCTCTTCTAATATCATTCCCACTTTCCTTTCTTCTTTCCTCCCTTCTGCTTTCTTTTTTTCTTTCTCTTTCCTTTCTTCTTTCCTTCCTTCCATCTTCTCACATTTTTCTCTTTCCTTTCTTATCCTTCCTTTTTTCCCTTTTTCTTTCTTTCCCCTTTCCTTCCTTTCCTACTTTTTCTTTCCTACTTTCTTTTAATACCTTTCCCTCTTTTTCTTTCCTTCCTTCTCTTTTCTTTCTTCTCCCTTCCATCCACTTTCCTTTCTTTCCCTCCCTGTTGTCATATCTTTCATTCCTTTCTCATCCTTCATTTTCCCCTTTTCTTCTTTGCTCGTCTCTTTCTTCTCTTTCTCTCCTGCCCTCTAATACCATTCCCTTCTTCTTTTCCTTCTTCCCCTTTCCTTCCCTCTTCTAATATCGTTCCCACTTTCCTTGCTCTCCCTTCCTTTCTTCTTTCCTCCCTTCTGCTTTCTCTTTTTCTTTCTCTTTGCTTTCTTCTTTCTTTCCTTCCATCTTCTCATATTATTCTCTTTCCTTTCTTATCCTTCCTTTTCCCCCCTTTTCTTTCTCTCCTCTTTCCTTCCTTTCCTAATTTTTCTTTCCTACTTTCTTCTAATACCTTTCCCTCTTTTTCCTTCCCTCCCTTTTATTTCTTCTCCCTTCCACCCCCTTTCCTTTCTTTCCTTCCCTCTTCTTATATCATTCCCACTTTCCTTTCTCTCCCTTCCTTTCTTCTTTCCTCCCTTCTGCTTTCTTTCTCTTTTCTTTTTTCTCTCCTTTCATCTTCTCACATTTTTCTCTTTCCTTTTTATCCTTCCTTTCCCCCCCTTTTCCTTCTTTCCCCTTTCCTTCCTTTCCTACCATTTATTTCCTACGTTCTTCTAATTCCTTCCTTCGTTTTTCCTTCTTCTCCCTTCCATCCCCTTTCTTTCCTTCCCTCTTCTCATATCTTTCTCTCATTCCTTTCTCATCCTTCACTTTTCCCCTTTCCTTCTTTGCTCGTCTCTTTCTTCTCTTTCTCTCCTGCCCTCTAATGCCGTTCCCTTCTTCTTCTTTTCCTTCTTCCCCTTTCCTTCCCTCTTCTACTATCGTTCCCACTTTCCTTTCTTCTTTCCTCCCTTATGTTTTCTTTTTTTTCCTTTCTCCTTGCTTTCTTCTTTCTTTACTTCCATCTTCTCATATTTTTCTCTTTCCTTTCTTATCCTACCTTTCCCCCCTTTTCTTTCTCTCCTCTTTCCTTCCTTTCCTAATTTTTCTTTCCTACTTTCTTCTAATACCTTTCCCTCTTTTTCTTTTCCTTCCCTCTCTTTTCTTTCTTCTCCCTTCCATCCCCCTCCTTTCTTTCCTTCCCTCTTCTAATATCATTCCCACTTTCCTTTCTTCTTGCCTCCCTTCTGCTTTCTTTTTCTTTTCTTCTTTCTCTCCTTCTATCTTCTCATACTTTCCTCTTTCCTTTCTTATCCTTCTTTTTTCCACTTTCCCTCCTTTCCTACTTTTTATTTCCTACCTTCTTCTAATTCCTTCCCCCCTTTTTCCTTCTTCCCCTTTCCTTCCCTCTTCTAACATCATTCCTACTTTCCTTTCTTCTTTCCTCCCTTCTGCTTTTTTCTTTTTTTCTTTCTCCACGCTTTCTTCTTTCTTTCCTTCCATCTTCTCATATTTTTCTCTTTCCTTTCTTATCCTTCCTTTTTTCCCTTTTTCTTTCTTTCCTACCTTCTTCTAATACCTTTCCCTCTTGTTTCTTTTCCTTTCTCCCTTTCCTTCCCACTTCTCATATCTTTCCCTCTTTCATTTCTCCTCCATCCTTCCCTCCTTCTTATTTCTTCCTCCCTCCCTTCCCCCCTTTCCTTCCCTCTTCTCATATCTTTCCCTCTTTCATTTCTCCTCCATCCTTCCCTCTTCTCATATCTTTCCCTCTTTCATTTCTCCTCCATCCTTCCCTCCTTCTTATTTCTTCCTCCCTCCCTTTCCCCCCTTTCCTTCCCTCTTCTCATATCTTTCCCTCTTTCATTTCTCCTCCATCCTTCCCTCTTCTCATATCTTTCCCTCTTTCATTTCTCCTCCATCCTTCCCTCCTTATTTCTTCCTCCCTCCCTTCCCCCCCCCCTTTCCTTCCCTATTCTCATATCTTTCCCTCTTCCATTCCTCCTCCATCCTTCCCTCCTTATTTCTTCCTCCCTCCCTTTCTTTTTCTCTCCTTTCCTTCCCTGTTTTCATATCTTTCCCTCTTTCATTTCGCCTCCATCCTTCCCTCCTTTTTCTTTCTTCCTCCCTCCCTTTCTTTTTCTCCCCTTTCCTTCCCTCTTCTCAAATCTTTCCCTCTTTCATTTCTCCTCCATCCTTCCCTCCTTCTTATTTCTTCCTCCCTCCCTTCCCCCCTTTCCTTCCCTCTTCTCATATCTTTCCCTCTTTCATTTCCCCTCCATCCTTCCCTCCTTCTTATTTCTTCCTCCCTCCCTTCCCCCCCTTCCTTCCCTCTTCTCATATCTTTCCCTCTTTCATTTCTCCTCCATCCTTCCCTCTTCTCATATCTTTCCCTCTTTCATTTCGCCTCCATCCTTCCCTCCTTTTTCTTTCTTCCTCCCTCCCTTTCTTTTTCTCCCCTTTCCTTCCCTCTTCTCAAATCTTTCCCTCTTTCATTTCTCCTCCATCCTTCCCTCCTTCTTATTTCTTCCTCCCTCCCTTCCCCCCTTTCCTTCCCTCTTCTCATATCTTTCCCTCTTTCATTTCTCCTCCATCCTTCCCTCCTTCTTATTTCTTCCTCCCTCCCTTTCCCCCCCCCTTTCCTTCCCTATTCTCATATCTTTCCCTCTTCCATTCCTCCTCCATCCTTCCCTCCTTATTTCTTCCTCCCTCCCTTTCTTTTTCTCTCCTTTCCTTCCCTGTTTTCATATCTTTCCCTCTTTCATTTCGCCTCCATCCTTCCCTCCTTTTTCTTTCTTCCTCCCTCCCTTTCTTTTTCTCCCCTTTCCTTCCCTCTTCTCATATCTTTCCCTCTTTCATTTCTCCTCCATCCTTCCCTCCTTCTTATTTCTTCCTCCCTCCCCCTTTCCCCCCTTTCCTTCCCTCTTCTCATATCTTTCCCTCTTTCATTTCTCCTCCATCCTTCCCTCCTTCTTATTTCTTCCTCCCTCCCCCTTTCCCCCCTTTCCTTCCCTCTTCTCATATCTTTCCCTCTTTCATTTCTCCTCCATCCTTCCCTCTTCTCATATCTTTCCCTCTTTCATTTCTCCTCCATCCTTCCCTCTTCTCATATCTTTCCCTCTTTCATTTCTCCTCCATCCTTCCCTCCTTCTTATTTCTTCCTCCCTCCCTTTCCCCCCCCCTTTCCTTCCCTATTCTCATATCTTTCCCTCTTCCATTCCTCCTCCATCCTTCCCTCCTTATTTCTTCCTCCCTCCCTTTCTTTTTCTCTCCTTTCCTTCCCTGTTTTCATATCTTTCCCTCTTTCATTTCGCCTCCATCCTTCCCTCCTTTTTCTTTCTTCCTCCCTCCCTTCCTTTTTCCCCCTTTCCTTCCCTCTTCTCAAATCTTTCCCTTTCATTTCTCCTCCATCCTTCCCTCCTTTTTCTTTCTTCCTCCCTCCCTCCCTCCCTTTTTCTCCCCTTTCCTTCCCTCTTCTCATATCTTTACTCCTTTTTTACACACTCTTGAAGGGAAGGCGCTCATCCGTCTCCATGGGCAAAGTGTTACATTTTCACCTGGAAAGGCTAGCAGCACATCTTGGACATCAATCAAACACCTTGCCGGCTGATGTTGGCACAACTATTTAATCTTATTAGGTTATTGCTTCCGAGAGGCAACCAATCAATGGATCATTAGAAGAACAGCAAGATGCTTTTGCATCCCTCCACACCCGCCTGCATTTCAACCGCAGGGAGCCAGCAGAAAAGGCTCACAACAAAGAACTGGATTCTCTGGCTCCCTTTCAACTGATTTTGATAACATTTGACATTTATAATTGTATATATTTTTAATTGTGCTGTTTGTGAGGTCTCAAGTTGAGAGAAAAGTTGTGCATAAATAATAATAATAATAATAATAATAATAGGTAAAGGTTTTACCTGACATTAAGTCTGAATCGGACTCTGGTGCTCATCTTCATTTCTAAGTCGAAGAGCCAGCATTGTTCGTAGACACCTCCAAGGTAATGTGGCCAGCATGGCTGCATGGAGCACCATTTCCTTCCCGCCAAAGTGGTACCTATTCACATTTGCATGTTTTCAAACTGCTAGGTTGTCAGGAGCTGGGGCTAAAAGCAGGAGCTCACCCTGCTCCCTGGATGATAATAATAATAGTGATCATACCATGCGTTAAATCTGCACTTCCACAAATTGGGGTAACCCTTATCCAAAACGCTTGGGACCAAAAATGTTTGTTGTTTCAGATTGTTTTGGATTTTGGAACACCTGAACATCCTTTAGCCCAGTATTTCTCAACCTGGGGGTCAGGATCCCCTGGGGGAGGGGTCACAAGGGGGTGGCACAGTGGTCGCCAAAGACCACCAAAAAACACAGTATTTTCTGTTGCTCATGGGGGTTCTGTGTAGATTGTAGGTAAACTATACATCCCAGCAACTACAACTCCCAAATGCCAGGGTTTATTTTCCCCAAAATTCACCAGTGTTCACATTTGGGCATATGGAATATTTGTGTAGAGCAGTGGTTCTCAACCTGGGGTCCCCAGATGTTTTTGGCCTACAACTCCCAGAAATCCCAGCCAGTTTACCAGCTGTTAGGATTTCTGGGAGTTGAAGGCCAAAAACATCTGGGGACCCACAGGTTGAGAACCACTGGTGTAGAGTTTGGTCCAGATCCGTCATTGTTTGAGTCCACAGTGCTCTCTGTGGACTCAAACAATGAGGTGAACTACAACTCCAAAACTCAAGGTCCATGCCCACCAAACCCTTCCAGTATTTTCTGTTGATCGCAGGAGTTCTGTGTGCCAAGTTTGGTTCAGTTCCCTCGTTGGTGGAGTTCAGAATGCTCTTTGATTGTAGGTGAACTATAAATCCCAGCAATTGCAACTCTCAAATGACAAAATCAAGTGTGAATGTTGCAATTGGCCACCATGATTAGCACTCAATAGCTTCCTGCTTGGGGGAATCCTATGTTGAGAGGTGTTAGCTGGCCCTGATTGTTTCCTGTCTAGAATTCCTGAGGCAGGAAGCACCCAGGCTTTGAAGCTGCAAGGCAATTCAATGCTAATCAAGCTGGCCAGTGGCAACATTCACACTTGCCTCCGACAGACAAGAGTTCTTTCTCCCACCCTGGACATTCCACAGCCAAGCTTTGAAGCTGCAAGGCCATTCAATGCTAATCAAGGTGGCCAATGGCAGCATTCACACTTGCTTCCGACAGACAAGAGTTCTTTCTCCCACCCTGGACATCATTCCACAGCCAGGCTCTAAAGCTGCAAGGCTATTCAATACTAATCAAGCTGGCCAATTCCAACATTCACACTTGCCTCCAACTGACAAGAGATGTGGGCAAAACATCAGGAGAGAATGCTTCTGGAACATGGCCAGGCAGCCTGGAAAACACACAGTAGCCCAGTGATTCCAGCCATGGAAACCTTCAACACCACCAATTTTCCTAGTTTCCAACACCCTGGACCTTCCACAGCCAGGCTTTGAAGCTGCAAGGCCATTCAATGCTAATCAAAGTGGCCAATTGCAGCATTCACACTTGCCTCCGACAGACAAGAGTTCTTTCTCCCACCCTGAACCTTCCACAGCCAGGCTTTGAAGCTGCAAGGCCATTCAATGCTAATCAAGGTGGCCAGTGGCAAACATTCACACCTGCCTCCAACAGACAAGAGTTCTTTCTCCCACCCTGGACCTTCCACAGCCAGGCTTTGAAGCTGCAAGGCCATTCAATGCGAATCAAGGTGGCCAGTTGCAACATTCACACTTGCCTCCAACAGACAAGAGTTCTTTCTCCCACCTTGGACCTTCCACAGCCAGGCTTTGAAGCTGCAAGGCCATTTGATGCTAATCAAGGTGGCCAATTGCAACATTCACACTTGCCTCCGACAGACAAGAGTTCTTTCTCCCACCCTGAACATAACCTCACTTGCCTCGCAAGCTCTGAGGATGCCTGCTATAGATGAGGTGAAACATCAGGAGAGAATGCTTCTGGAGCATGGCCAGGCAGCCCAGCAAACTCATAACAACCAAGTGATTCTGGCCATGAAAGCCTTTGACGATGCATTAATTGGAGAACTGATGGGAAAATGTGTTGGGAGGAGGCGGCCGGAGGCTCATTTGGGTGCCAAGGAATGCCTCTGCTTCACTCCAAGACATGGCAAAATGTTTTGCTAGCCTGATGAGGTCAGCCGAATTCCCTAATCTCTCATTAGTATGGTAATAAGCCTTTCGTTCTTGCAATATTCCTGCGCATATTAGTCATCATCATCATCCATTTGTATCTTATCCTTCTTCATAGCAGCTCAAGGGAGTTGACAGTCTGCGGGTGCATCTACACTGTAGAATTAATGCAGTTTGACACCTTTGGATTTCCATAATTCAGTGCTATGCAATCCTGGGAGTTGTAGTTTGGCAAAGCACCAAAAGAGGAAAGCTATAACTCCAAAGCATTCAAAGTTACATCAAACTGCATTCATTCCACAGTGTAGATGCACCCTGCATCAAAACACAGTTAATAAGAATGTGTCGTTTGTGATTCTAGACAACAAATTACACATCCCTATTGACTATGTTTTAATACAAGGTCCATTTACACAACTTATTTATGCAACATCATTATTATTAATGGCATCACCAACAACAGCATCTTGTATTGTCAAAGGGTTGCTGTGAGTTTTCCGGGCTGCCTGGCCATGTTCCAGAAGCATTCTCTCCTGACATTTTGCCCACATCTATGGCAGGCATCCTCAGAGGTTGGGAGGTGTGTTGGAAACTAGGAAAATTGGTGCTGTTGAAGGCTTCCATGGCCGAAATCAATGTGCTGCTGTGAGTTTTCTGGACTCTCTGGCCATGTTCCAGGAACATTCTCTCCTGACGTTTTGCCCACATCTATGGCAGGCATCCTCAGAGGTTGGGAGGTGTGGTGGAAACTAGGAAAATTGGTGCTGTTGAAGACTTCCATGGCCGAAATCAATGTGCTGCTGTGAGTTTTCTGGACTATCTGGCCATGTTCCAGAAGCATTCTCTCCTGACGTTTTGCCCACATCTATGGCAGGCATCCTCAGAGGTTGGGAGGTGTGTTGGAAACTAGGAAAAATTGTGTTGTTGAAGACTTCCATGGCCGGAATCACTGGGCTGCTGTGAGTTTCCTGGGCTGCCTGGCCATGTTCCAGAAGCATTCTCTCCTGACGTTTCACCCACATCTATGGCAGGCATCCTCCAAGGAATGCAAGTAAAACCGAAGAAGAAGACAACGCCAAGGCTTACCTGTTCCCCAAAAGTTCATGCAGATAAAGGGACATCCATCATGGTTACCTTTTCTGCCGCTTTAGCATTCGATGCTCAGCTGCAAGCCAGGCTCAGACTGCCTTATTGGTCCCTTGGGTCACCTGATCCATGCTGGGTTTGGAAGTGCAATGGAAGCCTTTGCTCACCTGCAAACCTCAGGCCCTTCCACACTGCCATATAACCCAGTTCAAAGCAGAAAATGTGGGATTGGATTCAGCTGTGTGGAAGGGGCCTGAGTGCAGCAACACAGAGAGGGAGTCAGGTCCTCCGTATCCACAGACTTGGTAAGTTTCATGCTATCCAAATTCTTTATTAATTTAGGGACTGAGTCTGACCGCTCACAAAACGTAGCTGGGTTTTAGAGTCCTTGTTAGCGTCTTAGTTAATACAAGGGTTATCCAGGCATCTGTCTCCTTCGTGACAGTGTGTGTCCACACACCGCTTATGTAAAGCAAGAGTTGCTGACTTCATTGGGTTGGGATGTTTTAAGCCAGTGTTTATCCACCTTCCAAATGCCGCGACCCCTTAATACAGTTCCTCATGTTGTGTTGACCCCCAACCATATCATTATTTTTGTTGCTACTGATAAAGGCAGGATGAAAATACATAATACACATATTGGAAAATATATATTTGATGTCATAGAATCCTAGAATCCAAGAGTTGGAAGAGACCTCTCTGTGCTAGATGACCTTTGGGGGTCCCTTTATAGAATCAAAGAGTTGGAAGAGACCTCCTGGGCCTTCATCCAGTCCAACCCCATTCTGCCAAGAAGCAGGAATATTGCATTCCAATCACCCCCGACAGATGTCCATCCAGCCTCTATTTAAAAGCTTCCAAAGAAGGAGCCTCCACCAGACTCCGGGGCAAAGAGTTCCACTGCTGAACGGCTCTCACAGTCAGGAAGTTCTTCCTCATGTTCAGATGGAATCTCCTTTCTTGTAGTTTCGCGTCCTAGTCTCCAGGGAAGCAGAGAACAAGCTTGCTCCCTCCTCCCCGTGGCTTCCTCTCACATATTTATACATGGCCCTCATCATATCTCCTCTCAGCCTTCTCTTCTTCAGGCTAAACATGTCCAGCTCCTTAAGCCGCTCCTCATAGGGTTTGTTCTCCAGACCCTTGATCATTTTAGTCGCCCTCCTCTGGACACATTCCAGCTTGTCTCTCTTCAATTGTGGTGCCCAGAATTGGACACAATATTCCAGGTAAAGTGGTCTCACCAAAGCAGAATAGAGCATGGGGAGCATGACTTCCCTGGACCTAGACACTATGCTCCTATTGATGCAGGCCAACATCCCATTGGCTTTTTTTGCCGCCACATCACATTCCTGGCTCATGTTTAACTTGTTGTCCACGAGGACTCCAAGATCTTTTTCACACGTACTGCTCTCGAGCCAGGCCTCGCCCCCCATTCTGTATCTTTGCATTTCGTTTTTTCTGCTGAACTGTTTTATTTTTCTTTCTGTGTACAAGTGGGCTATTGTGTTGTATGATCCTGGCTGATCTCCAGCTGCCTAACCTTCAACTCCCTATCTGGCTGCTCATTAAAATTTCCAGGTGTCAGATTGTTCTCCAAACCCAAATCTTGAGAGCTCACAGAGAGAGGGAGTAAACCATCATCCCTAGACTCAGCAGGAATATTCTCATGAGAAACTGCCCTTTGCACTGAGGCCTCTCTGTCATTGTCTGTTTGAAAATCATTGACCAAACCATCTCCATGTTGCATCTCAGCCTCGGCAACATCATTACTCTCATCATAAGCATCATGATCCCGGAACACAAACACAGCCTGATTCCCAACACTCTGGGACTCTGGTGCCCATGTCCATTTCTTAGCCAAAGAGCCAGCATTGTCCATAGACACCTGCTATAATAATAATAATAAACCTTTCTTTATACCCCGCCACCATCTCCCGAAGGACTCGGTGTGGCTTACAAGAGGCCGAGCCCAAATACATCAGTAGAACACAACAACAACAATACAATAAAAACTCACAAACAAAGCAAAAAACGTAAACAATAACACCGTGGCGCATTAAAACCTGTGGCAGGGCCAAATATAGTACTTAAAATCTTTAAAAGTGCTGAGCATGATTGGGTGAAATAGGATAGATATTTTAGGGATAGGAGGGGCGTGCAGGCAATTCTAGATCTCTGGTAAAGTGCATTTGGGACATATTGCTTGGAGTTTCCTTATTCTGGGAAGGCACACTGGAACAGCCACGTTTTCAAGCTCCTTCGAAAGACTGCCAACGTTGGGGCATGCTTGATGTCCTTGAGGAGTCAGTTCCAGAGTCAAGGAGCCACCACCAAGAAGGTCATGTGGCCAACATGACTGCATGGAGTGCCGTTACCTTCCCGCCAAGGTGGTACCTATTGATCTACTCATATTTGCATGCTTTCAAACTGCTAGATTGGCAGAAGCTGGAGCTAACAGCAGAAGCTCACACTGCTCCCCGGGGTCCTGACCCCAAGGTTGAGAAACACTGGCATTTTGTGCATTCTAGCTAACCCAATAAAGAAAGGATTTGGAGTTTTTAAAGAGTTTTTCTACCACCAAAAAAGGCCCCACCAAGATAAGACTTGTGAATGAATCCTTGCGACTTGGGCTAGAAATAGATTTCATCCCTCTCTCTCTGAACGTAACCACGTAAAAGTTCAGGCTGCATGCGTGA
Organism: Anolis sagrei; assembly: GCF_037176765.1. Taxonomy (NCBI): domain Eukaryota; kingdom Metazoa; phylum Chordata; class Lepidosauria; order Squamata; family Anolidae; genus Anolis; species Anolis sagrei. The sequence goes on from NC_090027.1 coordinate 3,809,075, forward strand.
CGTGGTGCAGGATAATGATAATGCCTTTCTTTGTACAGAGGCATCTTTAATACATGTGTGAGGAGTCACGCTGGGCTGATGGTAGTCAAGGAGACTCTGAGCTATTGAATCCATTAGAAGCTTCGGGATCCAACATTATAATTAGCAGCACCGACTAACAGGGACCCGATGGGATAATTTGCACCCAGCCTGGTCTCCGTCAGAAGAAGGACGGCTAGGAGACCTTGACTGACATCACTGCAAGAATGTGAGTCACCGAGTTTTGCTTCTCTCGTTTTGTGTACGTGCCTTCAAGTTGCCTGTCGACTTATGGAGACCCCATGCATTGCATTGGTTTCCAAAGGCAAGTTCCTTCATCTGAAATGCAGATTACAATTCCTTGATGGCCATCCATAGAATCATAGAATCAAAGAGTTGGAAGAGACCTCATGGGCCATCCAGTCAACCCCATTCTGCCAAGAAGCAGGAATATTGCATTCAAATCACCTTGACAGATGGCCATCCAGCCTCTGCTTAAAAGCTTCCAAAGAAGGAGCCTCCACCACACTCCGGGGCAGAGAGTTCCACTGCTGAACGGCTCTCACAGTCAGGAAGTTCTTCCTAATGTTCAGATGGAATCTCCTCTCTTGTAGTTTGAAGCCATTGTTCCGCGTCCTAGTCTCCAAAGAAGCAGAAAGGAAGCTTGCTCCCTCCTCCTCCCTGTGGCTTCCTCTCACATATTTATACATGGCTATCATCCATCCAAATATTAACTAGGGCTGAATCCGGTTCGCTTCCATGGGGCCTTTGCTGTCCTTTCCCCACCCCATAATATTTCCTTATACATCCTCATAGGTGCACCATTCAAACATGCTTCTTTCAGCCACAACTCGGAAAATTTACCCTGGCCAAGACACATTTTGGTGCCTCAAATGTTAGCCCTGTTTCCAAAAGTGGCACCAGTTCTCCCCTATCAACCCTAGTTTTTGAGATGCAGAACATATTAGAGAGATGAATGGCCAAAACTAACAAAATGAAGTTCAACAGTGACAAATGCAAGATACTCCACTTTGGCAGGAAAAACGAAATGCAAAGAGACAGAATGGGGGACAGTGAGGATTGGCTCGAGAGCAGTACGTGTGAAAAAGATCTTGGAGTCCTCGTGGACAACAAGTTAAACATGAGCCAGGAATGTGATGTGGTGGCAAAAAAAGCCAATGGGATTTTGGCCTGCATCAAGAGGAGCATAGTGTCCAGGTCCAGGGAAGTCATGCTCCCCATGCTCTATTCCGCCTTGGTTAGACCACACCTGGAATATTGTGTCCAATTCTGGACACCACAATTGAAGGGAGATATTGACAAGCTGGAATGTGTCCAGAGGAGGGTGACTAAAATGATCAAGAATCTGGAGAACAAGCCCTATGAGGAGCGGCTTAAGGAGCTGGGCATGTTTAGCCTGAAGAAGAGAAGGCTGAGAGGGGATATGATAGCCATGTATAAATACGTGAGAGGAAGCCACAGAGAGGAGGAGAGAGCAAGCTTGTGTTCTGCTTCCCTGGAGACTAGGACGCAATGGAACAATGGCTTCAAGCTACAAGAGAGGAGATTCCATCTGAACATGAGGAAGAACTTCCTGACTTCCTGAGAGCCGTTCAGCAGTGGAACTCTCTGCCCCGGAGTATGGTGGAGGCTCCTTCTTTGAAAGCTTTGAAACAGAGGCTGGATGGCCATCTGTCAGGGGTGATTTGAATGCAATATTCTTGCTTCTTGGCAGAATGAGGTTGGACTGGATGGCCCAGGAGGTCTCCTCCAACTCTTTGATTCTAGCATTCTATGATTCTATGTTGTTGTGACCTTGGTTTTGGTTTCGGTAAGTATGATAACTCAGAAACTAGAGCTGATGTGATCTATCCAATATTATTTTTTAATAAGTGCACCCAAATAACCCCAGAAGAGGCCTAAACAAAGGTTGTGTTATCTTTTTGCAATAGGGTTAGTGTCACCCTATAACATCTGCCCTTGCTCTATGCTACTCTGCTGCTGAATATGCATGTCCGGTGTGGAACACATCTCACCATGCTAAAACAGTGGATGTGGCTCTTAATGAGACATGCCGCATTATCACGGGGTGTCTGCGCCCTACACCACTGGAGAAATTACACTGTCTAGCCGGTATCGCACCACCTGACATCCGCTGGGAAGTAGCAGCCAATAGTGAAAGGACCAAGGCAGAGACATCTCCAGCTCATCCCTTGTTTGGGTATCAGCCAGCACGTCAACGACTTACATCAAGAAATAGTTTTCTAAGATCTACAGAGACACTCGCTGGAACACCTCAGCAAGCAAGAGTCCAAAAGTGGCAGGCTCAAACCAAGAACCTCAATCCATGGCTGATACCAAATGTGAGACTCCCCCCTGGGCACACAGAAGACTGGGTGACTTGGAAGGCACTGAACAGGCTGCGCTCTGACACCACGAGATGCAGAGCCAACCTTAAGAAATGTGGCCACAAATTGGAATCCATGGCATGCGAGTGTGGAGAAGAGCAAACCACTGATCACCTGCTGCAATGCACCCTGAGCCCTGCCACATGCACCATGGAGGACCTCCTTGAGGCAACACCAGAGGCACTCCAAGTGGCCAGAGACTGGTCAAAGGACATCTAATCAACAACCAAGCTTGCAAGCTTTGTGTTTTGTCTGTCTGTTTGTAAATAAATAAAAGGATAAATAAATACCCTTTAACTCATGATGTCACCCCCATGAACTTCTCCCCACACAGTATTGTAGCTAAAATACCCAGAAATGTGAGGTGCGCAACCTGTCCAAATCTGCTTTGATGGCTTTGCCCTCCTTTCCTCTCATCCGTTGTTCCACCATTGGCAAAGCATGAGGAAATCCATCCCTTTCATGTCCAATGCTGCCTTTAGCAATGTGCCATTGATTGGTGTTGGAAGTCAATGGGTCCTTCCCTTTCCCACCCTGTGTGTGTGTGTGTGTTTGTGTGTTGTTCACCCAGCAACCATTGTACAAAAAGCCTCTCCTTCCCTGTCGGAAAGCAAAGGACTACACTGCAAAATAGTGCAACGAGAACTTGCAAGCAGATTTGGTTGAAATGAAACATGTTGTCCCAGATTAGCAGAAGTCACGATCTCAGCTCTCATTGAAGGAGACATTACTAACATCTCCGAATGAGACTTTTTGTCTTCTGGGAGGCCATTCCCTATTTCCCACCATGTCACAAAGGAAAACCATAAGGCGTGTGGCTAAACAATATCTGTTTTAGTATATTTTGAGCTCCATTTGCAGCCATTTCTTTATTTACCTACTTATTGTACTTATACGTCACCATATACGTAGCTTACAAACTATGGCAATAATTCAGTGCCAGATTCAGACAATAACATAACAGTAAAGCACTATATGATAAAACTATAAAAACATATACATATCAATTAAGGCAGTGTTTCTAAACCTGGGGGTCGGGACCCCTGGGGGGTCATGAGAGGGGTTTCAGTGGGGTCACCAAAGTCCATCAGAAAACACATATTTATGAAGGTCTTAGGAACTCCTTTGTCAGAGAAGGATGAAGATCTCCCCACCTGTCCTTCTCTTCCTTTTTGGAAACAAAGGGCTAATCCCTCCACCAAATGCCCTCCTCATGCTGTGATTGTAGGTGAACTATAAATTCCAGCAACTACAACTCCCAAATGTCAAGGTCTATTTTTCCAAAACTCAACCAGTGTTCACATTTGGGCATACTGAGTATTTGTGCCAAGTTTGGTCCAGACCCATCATTGTTTGAGTCCATGGTGCTCTCTGGATGTAGGCGAACTACAATTCCAGAACTCAAGGTCAATGCCCACCAAACCCTTCCAGTATTATCTGTTGATCAAAGGAGTTCTGTGTGCCAAGTTTGGTTCAATTCCATCGTTGGTGGAGTTCAGAATGCTCTTTGATTGTAGATGAACTATAAATCCCAGCAACTCCAACTCCGAAATGTCAAGATCTATTTTCCTCAAACTCCATCAATGTTCACATTTGGGCATATTGAGTATTTGTGCCAAGTTTGGTCCAGATCCATCATTGTTTGAGTTCACAGTGATCTCTGGATGTAGGTGAACTACAACTCCAAAACTCAAGGTCAATGCCCACCAAACCCTTCTAGTGTTTTCTGTTGTTCATGGGAGAACTGTGTGCCAAGTTTGGTTCAATTCCATCATTGGTGGAGTTCAAAATGCTCTTTGATTGTAGGTGAACTATAAATCCCAGCAACTGCAACTCCCAAATGTCAAGATCTATTTTCCCCAAACTCCATCTGTGTTCATATTTGGGCGTATTGAGTATTTTTGCCAAGTTTGGTCCAGATCATCATTGTTTGAATCCACAGTGCTCTCTGGATGTAGGTGAACTACAACTCCAAAACTCAAGGTCAATGCCCACCAAATCCTTCCAGTATTATCTGTTGGTCATGGGAGTTCTGTCTGCCAAGTTTGGTCAATCTCATCATTGGTGGAGTTCACAATGATCGTTGATTGTCGGTGAACTATAAATCCCAACAACTACAACTCCCAAATGACAAAATCAATTCCCCCAACCCCACCAGTATTCACATTTGAGTGTATTGGGTATTTGTGCCAAATTTGGTCCAGTGAAAGAAAACACATCTGGCATATCAGATATTTACATTGCTATTAATAATATTAGCAAAATCACAGTTATGAAGTAGCAACTAAAATAATGCTATGGTTGGGAGTCATCAGAACATGAGGAACTGTATTAATGAGTCGCGGCATTAGGAAGGTTGAGAACCACTGTTCGAACCAAAGGTATTTGGGTTGTTGTAGGCTTTTTCGGCCTATATGGCCATGTTCTAGAGCAGGGGTCCCCAAACTACGGCCCGTGGGCCACTTACGGCCCACCAAAGGCACCTATCCGGCCCACGGAGGAGGAGTGCCCCCCCCCCACACACACACAGTGCCCCTCCCTTGGCTGGCTCATGCTATCCATCAGGCCCAATGGGCAGCATGAGCCAGCCAAGGGCAACTGCTCCAGGTGGCCTATTTGCCTGTAAAGCACCTCACGAGGTGCTTTACATGCGAGTAGGCCGCGCGATGGTGCTCCTCCCTTGGCAGCCTCACACTGCCCATCGGGGAGGCTGCCCCTGCACTCCATGCAGTCATGCCGGCCACATGACCTTGGAGGTGTCTACGGACAACACTGGCTCTTCGACTTAGAAATGCAGATGAGCCCCACACCCAAGAGTCAGACACGACTGGACTTCATGTCAGAGGAAAACCTTTAACTAGGAAAATTGTGGAAGATCCAGGGTGGGAGAAAGAACTCTTGTCTGTTGGAGGTAGGTATGAATGTTTCAATTGGCCACCTTGATTACCATTTCATAGCCTGACAGTTTTTAGGGGGAATCCTGTGTTGAGAGGTGATTAGCTGGCCCTGATTGTTTCTTGTCTGGAGTTCCCCTGTGTTTGAGTGTTGCTCTTTATTTACAGTTATAATTTTAGAGTTTTTTAAATACCTGTAGCCAGATTTTGTTCAGACTAGAAAGAGGAAGATTTCCCATTCTCTGCTCCTGGAATTACTGCCTAAAGAGGGCGAGAAAGAACCCTTCCACACAGCAAAATAAAATATGTGCAATGTGCAGAGGAATTTTTTTATTGATTTTTTAAAAAAAAAAACCTATAGTCCGGCCCTCCAACCGTCTGAGGGACAGTGAACTGGCCCCCAGTTTAAAAAGTTTGAGGACCCCTGTTCTAGAGGCATTCTCTCCTGACATTTCACCTGCAGCTAATGCAAGCATCCTCAGAGGTAGTGAGATCTGACTCCCTCACTACCTCCGAGGATGCTTGCCAGAGATGCAGGCGAAACAGGAGAGAATGCCTTTAGAACATGGCCATATAGCCCAAAAAAACCTACAACAACCCAGTGATTCCAGCCATGAAATCCTTCAACAATACAAAGATATTTGGTTTGGATATGCTGGAACTGCAAACTGTCCTACCAGTTCCTAGTTAAGGTTCCAGATGTTGTACATCGTATATAGTTAGCAGCATCCAACGAAGGCCAGTCCCCTGTTTACACACAATTTCTCCTAATATGTGTGGTTTTAATAGAAATTTCCCCAAAAGCACGCATCTTTGAAGCCTTCCCCCTCTTCCCATGTTTGCGGGGGATACATAGAATCATAGAATCATAGAATCAAAGAGTTGGAAGAGACCTCATGGGCCATCCAGTCCAACCCCATTCTGCCAAGAAGCAGAAATATTGCATTCAAATCACCCCTGACAGATGGCCATCCAGCCTCTGCTTAAAAGCTTCCAAAGAAGGAGCCTCCACCACACTCTGGGGCAGAGAGTTCCACTGCTGAACGGCTCTCACAGTCAGGAAGTTCTTCCTCATGTTCAGATGGAATCTCCTCTCTTGTAGTTTGAAGCCATTGTTCCGCGTCCTAGTCTCCAAGGAAGCAGAAAACAAGGATTGTATTTATTTATTATTATTTATTTATTTGGACCATTTCTACCCCTCCCTTCTCACCCTCGAGGGGGGACTCAGGGCGGCTAACACAGGCAACAATTCAATGCCAACCGTATCAAAACAACAATATAAAACAGCAATATAAAATCCATTACATAACAAATAGTGATATTAATTAAAATTACATAACCACATAGAACAGATCACATAACCACAGGTCATAAAGCCATTTCCAATTTTCAAACAATCCTATTGTCCGAGTTCAGTGCCTAAAGTGCTGATGTGCCCACTAGCCAAAGGCCTGGCTCCACAACCACGTCTTTAGTTTTTTCCTAAGAGTAAGGAGGGAGGACGCCGATCTAATCTCGCTGGGGAGCAAATTCCATAAGTGAGGAGTCACCACCAAGAAGGCCCTGTCCCTCGTTCCCACCAGACGCGTTTGCAACGCTGGTAGGACCGAGAGCAGGGCCTCCCCAGTAGATCTTAAATTACGAGGTGGAACGTAGAGAGAGATACGTTCGGATAAGTAAGCTGGGCCGGAGCCGTATTGGGTTTTATAGGCCAAGACCAGCACTTTGCATTGTGCTCAGAGGTGGACCGGCAACCAGTGGAGCTGACGCAGCAGGGGGGTGGTATGCTCCTTGTATGGCGCTCCGGTGAGTAATCTGGCTGCTGCCCTTTGGACTAGTTGAAGTCTCCGAACAGTCTTCAAAGGCAACCCCGCATAGAGTGTGTTGCAGTAATCTATTTGGTACAATCTGATTGTACCTCTACTTTACCAAATTCAAACAGGTTCTACAATCAAAGAATAATTGCGTTCTCTTCTGTGCTTTAGCAGTGAAAATTAGGTCACTTTGTATTAAAATGAGAACTAGGCTATTTTTCCCCACTGTCCCTTAGAAACAACAGAGCGAAAATAAAATAGGCTAAACCTTACAATGAAGTCGGGGCGGAGAGAGAAAACTGATTTCCATGCCCTCCGACACTTCACAGTTGAAAACAGGAACATGTGCAGCTGAGGAAAGGGTGGTTTCAATGGCAAACGTTTGAATAAAAATGAGCGCATAAGTCAGGAGATGATGCTACAGTTTGCTCCTGCCTGCGTTGACTCTGTACCTTCCTCTCTTCTCCTTTTCGGGATTCTTTTACACATTGCACATGCTACTTTTGCACATTGATGACTACTTGTGGCAATTGAGGCTGAGAAAGTGTGACTTTTCAGAGTTCTTTGAGCATAAAGTACTTTTGTGCATTGATATCTGCTTGTGGTAAAATAAGGACTGTAATGGAAGACATAATAGGGAAAGAATTAATGTGGGATAAAGCCAGGTTCATGTCCATAAAGGCAAAGGAAGATAACAATGTTGTTGTTCATTCGTTCAGTTGTCTCCGACTCTTCGTGACCTCATGGACCAGCCCACGCCAGAGCTCCCTGTCGGCCGGTACCACCCCCAGCTCCTTCAAGGTCAGTCCAGTCACTTCAAGGATGCCATCCATTCATCTTGCCCTTGGTCGGCCCCTCTTCCTTTTGCCTTCCACTTTCCCCAGCATCATTGTCTTCTCTAGGCTTTGCTGTCTCCTCCTGATGTGGCCAAAGGACTTCCACTTTGTCTCTAGTCTCCTTCCCTCCAGTGAGCTTTAGTCGGGCTTTATTTCCTGGAGGATGGACTGGTTGGATCTTCTCTCAGTCCAAGGCACTCTCAGCACTTTCCTCCAACACCACAGCTCAAAAGCATCGATCTTCCTTCGCTCAGCCTTCCCGAAGGTCCAGCTCTCACATCTGTAGGTTACTACAGGGAATATTGGACAGAAATCCTAAAATATATGACAGCCGCAATACAGGCCACGAGAGCCCGGGGATGGAGAGACGATACAAAATGGGATTTGGAAACTTGGTGGGCCTATCTATCAGAATAAATAATTAATGATTTTATCAATCAAAGGAAAAACAAGTATATAAATAGACAAATAGAACAAGACTGGTTTAGGAAATGATCTGTGTTAATAGACAAAATAGACGGAGACGATAGATACAACATTTTGAACCAGGCTTTCCACATGATTAAATTGATGCAATGACATGATTTAGAATTGCTGTTCCGGGGGGGGGGGGGCAGGGGGAATGGGGGGGGGGTTTGTTGGGTGATACATAACTAAGGAGTGTACAGAAGGTTATTTAAGGCATGCTTACTTTTGGAATAATGTATATTGAAATAAGTCCTGTACGGCAAAATTTTGTTGATTGTTGGGATGTATCAAAATAAATAAATTTTTAAAAAGATATCTGCTTGTGGTAATTGAGGCAGAGAGAGTGTGACTTTGCAGAGTTCTTTGAGCATAAAGTACTTTTGTGCATTGATATCTGCTTGTGGCAATTGAGATAGAGAGAGTAGGACATTGCAGAGTTCTTTGAGTGCAAAGTACTTTTGTGCATTGATGTCTGTTTGTAGCAACTGAGGTTGAGAGAGTGTGACTTTGCAGGGTTCTTTGAACGTAAAGTACTTTTGTGCATTGAGGTCATCTTGCAGCAACCGAGGCAGAGAGAGTGTGACTTTGTAGAGTTCTTTGAGCATAAAGTACTTTCGTGCATTGATGCCTGCTTGTAGTAATTGAGGTCAAGAGAGTGTCACTTTGCAGAGTTCTTTGTGCATTGATGTCTGCTTATGGCAATTGATGCAGAGAGAATGTGACTTTGAGTGTAAAGTACTTTTTGTGCATTGATGTCTGTTTGTAGCAATTGAGGTTGAGAGAGTATGACTTGCCAGGGTTCTTTGAATGAAAGTAATTTTGTGCATTGATGGCTGCTTGTAGCAATTGAAGTTGAGAGAGTGTGACTTTGCAGGGTTCTTTGAGCATAAAGTACTTTTGTGCATTGATGTCATCTTGCAGCAACTGAGGCAGAGAGAGCATGACTTTGTAGAGTTCTTTGAGCGTAAAGTACTTTTGTGCATTGATATCTGCTTGCAGCAATTGAGGCAGAGAGAGTGTGACTTTGCAGGGTTCTTTGAGCATAAAGTACTTTTGTGCATTGATGTGATCTTGCAGCAATTGAGGCAGAGAGAGTGTGCCTTTGCAGGGTTCTTTGAGCATAAAGTACTTTTGTGCATTTATGTCATCTTCCAGCAATTGAGGCAGAGGGAGTGTGACTTTGCAGAGTTCTTTGAGCGTAAAGTACTTTTGCATATTAATTCATCTTGTGGCAATTGAGGCGGAGAGAGTGTGACTTTGCAGAGTTCTTTGAGCGTAAAGTACTTTTGTGCATTGATGTCATCTTGCAGCAACCGAGGCAGAGAGAGTGTGACTTTGTAGAGTTCTTTCAGTGTAAAGTACTTTTGTGCATTGATATCTGCTTGCAGCAATTGAGGCAGAGAGAGTGTGACTTTGCAGGGTTCTTTGAGCATAAAGTACTTTTGTGCATTGATGTGATCTTGCAGCAATTGAGGCAGAGAGAGTGTGACTTTGCAGGGTTCTTTGAGCATAAAGTACTTTTGTGCATTTATGTCATCTTCCAGCAATTGAGGCAGAGGGAGTGTGACTTTGCAGAGTTCTTTGAGCGTAAAGTACTTTTGCATATTAATTCATCTTGTGGCAATTGAGGCGGAGAGAGTGTGACTTTGCAGAGTTCTTTGAGCGTAAAGTACTTTTGTGCATTGATGTCATCTTGCAGCAACCGAGGCAGAGAGAGTGTGACTTTGTAGAGTTCTTTGAGCGTAAAGTACTTTTGTGCATTGATATCTGCTTGCAGCAATTGAGGCAGAGAGAGTGTGACTTTGCAGGGTTCTTTGAGCATAAAGTACTTTTGTGCATTGATGTGATCTTGCAGCAATTGAGGCAGAGAGAGTGTGACTTTGCAGGGTTCTTTGAGCATAAAGTACTTTTGTGCATTTATGTCATCTTCCAGCAATTGAGGCAGAGGGAGTGTGACTTTGCAGAGTTCTTTGAGCGTAAAGTACTTTTGCATATTAATTCATCTTGTGGCAATTGAGGCGGAGAGAGTGTGACTTTGCAGAGTTCTTTGAGCGTAAAGTACTTTTGTGCATTGATGTCATCTTGCAGCAACCGAGGCAGAGAGAGTGTGACTTTGTAGAGTTCTTTCAGCGTAAAGTACTTTTGTGCATTGATATCTGCTTGTGGCAATTGAGATTGAGAGAGTGTGACTTTGCAGGGTTCTTTGAGCCTAAAGTACTTTTGTGCATTGATGTGATTTTGCAGCAACTGAGGCAGAGAGAATGTGACTTTGTAGAGTTCTTTGAGTGTAAAGTACTTTTGTGCATTGTTGTCATCTTGCAGCAATTGAGGCAGAGAGAGTGTGACTTTGTAGAGTTCTTTGAGCGTAAAGTGCATTGATATCTGCTTGTGGCAATTGAGATTGAGAGAGTGTGACTTTGCAGAGTTCTTTATGCATTGATATCTGCTTGTGGCAATTGAGGCAGAGAGAGTGTGACTTTGCAGAGTTCTTTGAGTGCTTTTGCACATTGATTCATCCACTCCCAAATATCAAGGTCTATTTTCCCCAAATTTCACCAGTGTTCACATTTGGGCATATTGAGTATTCGTGCCAAGTTTGGCCCAGATCTATCGTAGTTTGAGTCCAAAGTGCTCTCTGGATGTAGGTGAACTACAACTCCAAAACCCAAGGTCAATGTCCACCAAAACCTTCCAGTATTTTCTGTTGGCCATGGGAGTTTGGCGTGCCAAGTTTGGTCCAATTCTATCATATAGAATGCTTTTTGATTGTGGTTGAACTATAAATCCCAGCAACTACAACACCCAAACGACAAAATCAATCAGTATTCAAATTTGGGTCTCAGGGTTGCGGCATTAGGAAGGGTTAGAAACACTGTCCTAAGGTCACCCTGAAAGTCCTCAGATCCCTAGTGTGTTATTGTGATGCTACAAATTTGGGGAAATGTTTATTTATTTATTTATTTATTATTTGCTTTATTTGTATATCGCATATTTCAGCCCAGACAGGCGACTCTATGCGGTTTACATGGTACAAATTATTAACAGTGTCAGTGCAATTAAAACGCAACAAGTGCGACTAACAGGAACAACAACATCAATCCACAACAGTTAACAAAACAGAACAAGACAGTCAACACACACAACAATGCCTCAGTGAAATCAGATCCGTTCACATAATCCTTGTGCCATTCCTATGTTCCATTTACCGTCTTCCTTGATTGATTGCACTGTTCAACCAAATGCCTGTTCGTAAAGCCAGGTCTTAACCTTTTTCCGAAACGCCAGCAACGAAGGTGCTTGCCTGATGTCTACCGGCAAGGCATTCCATAGCCGAGGGGCCACCACTGAGAAGGCCCTGTCTCTCGTCCCCGCCAAGCGCGCCTGTGACACAGGCGGGACCGAGAGCAGGGCCTCCCCAGACGATATTAATGTCCTGGTCGGTTCATAGGTGGAGATGCGTTCAGAGAGGTAAGTGGGGCCAGAACCGTTTAGGGCTTTATAGGCTAAAGCCAGCACCTTGAATTGTGCTCGGTAGCGAATTGGCAGCCAGTGGAGCTGGCTCAACAGAGGAGTGGTATGCTCCCTGAGTGCTGCTCCTGTTAGCAACCTGGCTGCCGAGCGCTGGACCATCTGAAGTTCCGGGCAGTCTTCAAGGGCAACCCCACGTAGAGCGCATTGCAGTAATCAATCCGGGATGTAACCAGAGCGTGGACTACCGTGGCCAAGTCAGACTTCCCAAGATACGGGCGCAACTGGCGCACAAGTTTTAATTGTGCAAATGCTCCCCTGGACACTGCCGAGACTTGGGGTTCCAAGCTTAGCGAAGAGTCCAGGATCACACCCAAGCTGCGAACCTGCGTCTTCAGGGGGAGTGTAACCCCATCTAACACAGGCTGTAACCCTATACCCTGTTCGGCCTTTCGACTGACCAGGAGTGCCTCTGTCTTATCTGGATTCAGATAATGTTATGAGTAGAATTCCTGCTGGAGAGGCAATGTCCTCCTTTTGCCCCCCAATTAGCTACTCCTCCCATCTTCTCTGGAATCATAGAAAATAGGGCATCACAAGCATCATACACGTCCCTATTTCGATGTTAACCGCCACATCAAGGATTGCCGCATGAGCTTTCCGCCCTCCCGGTTCGGCATTGTCAACAGCCCTGTCCTAGATGCTGTGCTCATTTAATCTCCCGCCGTTGTTTTGTGGAGTGTCTGTTCTTTGTCGGGTGCCTCTCTTTTTAATGTTCCTTTGGATGAAAGACAGCCTCGAAAATATATATATACATATTCCCCCTCCGACTTGTTACCAGTGATGAACGGATCAAACACAACGCATCCCCATTGTTTGCAGAACGCAATTTCTGGGCTTCTTTTCCTTTCCCTTCATACTGGCAGATTTGGGGTACGAAATAATATGCCAACGACGGCGTGTTTCTCAACAAAGAAGGCTGGCGCGAACTCACTCTAATAGGCATTCGCGTCTGCAGAAAGAATTGGTTTTTCCTCTCCCATCCCTTTTCATCCGAGGTTCTTCATCAGCAGCCGTCACTTTCAGAAATGAGGCAACATATCCCAGAATCAAATAACGCAGGGAGATAGATAAATACCATCATAAGTTTCAGAGGAAAAAGATCCTTCTTGCTCAGATGAGGATTCAGTAAATAATAATAACACTTTATTTATTCCCCGCTACCATCTCCCCAAGGGACTCGATTCGGCTTACATGAGGCCGAGCCCAAAATACAACAATACAAGCAATAACAACAACAATACAAGCAATTTAAAAACAACAAAACAATAACATGAGCATTATCAATAGGACCACACACTTTAAAATCTATGGGTAGGCCAAATCATAGAATCAAAGAGTTGGAAGAGACCTCCTGGGCCATCCGTTCCAACTCCATTCTGCCAAGAAGCAGGAATATTGCATTCAAATCACCCCTGACAGATGGCCATCCAGCCTCTGTTTCAAAGCTTCCAAAGAAGGAGCCTCCACCACACTCCGGGGCAGAGAGTTCCACTGCTGAACGGCTCTCGCAGTCAGGAAGTTCTTCCTCATGTTCAGAAGGAATCTCCTCTCTTGTAGTTTGAAGCCATTGTTCTGTGTCCTATCATATCTCCTCTCAGCCTTCTCTTCTTCAGGCTAAACATGCCCAGGTCCTTACGCTGCTCCTCATAGGGCTTGTTCTCCAGACCCTTGATCATTTTAGTAACTTGTACTTATAGAATCATAGAATCATAGAATCAAAGAGTTGGAAGAGACCTCCTGGGCCATCATCCAGTCCAACCCCATTCTGCCAAGAAGCAGGAATATTGCATTCAAATCACCCCTGACAGATGACCATCCAGCCTCTGTTTAAAAGCTTCCAAAGAAGGAGCCTCCACCACACTCCGGGGCAGAGAGTTCCACTGCTGAACGGCTCTCACAGTCAGGAAGTTCTTCCTCGTATTCAGATGGAATCTCCTCTCTTGTAGTTTGAAGCCATTGTTCCGCGTCCTAGTCTCCAAGGAAGCAGAAAACAAGCTTGCTCCCTCCTCCCTGTGGCTTCCTCTCACATATTTATACATGGCTATCATATCTCCTCTCAGCCTTCTCTTCTTCAGGCTAAACATGCCCAACTCCTTAAGCCGCTCCTCATAGGGCTTGTTCTCCAGACCCTGGATCATTTTAGTCGCCCTCCTCTGGACACATTCCAGCTTGTCAATATCTCTCTTGAATTGTGGTGCCCAGAATTGGACACAATATTCCAGATGTGGTCTAACCAAAGCAGAATAGAGGGGTAGCATGACTTCCTTAGATCTAGACACTAGGCTCCTCTTGATGCAGGCCAAAATCCCATTGGCTTTTTTTGCTGCCACATCACATTGTTGGCTCATGTTTAACTTGTTGTCCACAAAGACTCCAAGATCTTTTTCACACGTACTGCTCTCGAGCCAGGCCTCATCGTCCCCCTTTCTGTATCTTTGCATTTCGTTTTTCCTGCCAAAGTGGAGTATCTTGCATTTGTCCCTGATGAACTTCATTGTGTTAGTTTTGGCCCATCATCTCTCTAATCTGTCAAGATCGTTTTGAATCCTGCTCCTGTCCTCTAGAGTATTGGCTCTCCCTCCCAATTTGGTGTCATCTGCAAACTTGATGATCCTGCCTTTGAGCCCTTCATCTAAGTCATTAATAAAGATGTTGAACAGGACCGGGCCCAGGACGGAACCCTGTGGCACTCCACTTGTCACTTCTTTCCAAGATGAAGAGGAAGCATTGGTGAGCACCCTCTGGGTTCGTCCATTTGTCCAAATGTAGTTAAAATTAAAAATAATGCTGGACATCGGCGAAAAAGTGATGGGGCGGTTTGTGGAAACATACAAGCAGACCTAAAAACAATATAAAGTGCTTTGGAGGACAAAGTGCTACGGGATCATTATTCTGGGAAGGTACACTGGAACAACTACATCTTCAAGCTCCTCTTAAAGACTGCAAAAGTTGGGCATGCCTGATGTCTTTAGGAAGTGAGTTCCAGAGTTGAGGGGCCACCACCAAAAAGGTCCTCTCTCTCGTCCCCACCAATCGCGCTTGCGATGCAGGTGGGAGCGTGAGCAGGACCTCTCCAGATGATCGAAGAGATCGTGTGAGTTCGTACACAGAAGGTAGGTAGGTACCAAACCGTTCAGGGCTTTGTAGGTGAGAACCTGCAAAGTAATGAAAAGGTAATCTAGCATTGAACCAAGGAAAATTTGGAAGGATTTTGCTATAATAGGTAAAGGTTTTCCTGACATTAATGTAATTTGGCGTTTAATAGGCTTTTGTCGAAGGCTTTCATGGCTGGAATCACTAGGTTCTTGTGGGTTTTTTCGGGCTATCGGGCCATGTTCTAGAGGCATTTCTCCTGACGTTTCGCCTGCATCTATGGCAAGCATCCTCAGAAGTTGTGAGGTCTGTTGGAATTAGGAAAATGGGTTTATATATCTGTGGAATGACTGGGGTGGGGTAAGGAGCTCTTCTCTGCTGGAGCTAGGTGTGAATGTTTCAACTGATCACCTTCATTAGCATTTGAAGGGCTGGCTGAGACTGGGAAAATCTTTTGTTGAGAGGTGTTAAGATGTGCCTGGTTGTTTCCTCTCTGCTGTTTTGCTGTTTTAGAGTTTTTTAATGCTGGACCACACCAACAACCACCATGTCAGACTACACAGAGAAGCCATTGAAATCCATAAGCATGTGGACAATTTCAACAGAAAGGAAGAGACCATGAAAATGAACAAAATCTGACTACCAGTATTAAAAAAAACTCTAAAATTACTACAGCAAAACAGCAGAGAGGAAACAACCAGGCACATCTTAACACCTCTCAACAAAAGATTCCCCCAGGCTCAGTCAGGCCTTCAAATGCTAATGAAGGTGATCAGTTGAAACATTCACATCTAGCTCCAGCAGAGAAGAGCTCTTTGCCGCACCCCAGCCATTCCACAGATCTATAAACTAGGCTTGGGCGATCAAGAAAAAAATTGGTTCTAAACTCGTTTCATTTCTAAGGGTGTGCTAGCGTTTCGAAATTCTAAGGACTTCCGAAATTTAAGATTTCAAAATTTCGAAATTTCGTAAATTACAAATCGATTCGTTAATTGCGGATGCGATTGCGCAATATGCTAAAAAAACCTCCAAATGGGACAGGGGGAACTTCTGAAGCTTCCCTCTCCCTCTGTTGTTGACTGTTGGTGTGATAAAACTAACAACTATATTATATTATATTATATTATATTATATTATATTATATTATATTGTTGTATATTATATTATAATATTATTATATTATATTATTGTATATTATATTATATTATTATATTATATATTATTATAATATTATTATATAATATATTATATTATAATTGTATATTATATTATATTATATTATAATAATATTATTATATTATATTATAATATACAATTATAATATAATATATAATATAATAATATAATATAATATACAATACTATAATATAATAGTATTATAATAATATAATATATAATATATTATTATAATATTATTATATAATATATTATATTATATTATATTATATTATGTTATGTTATGTTATGTTATGAATTTTGGATTACGATTCCAGTTATGAGGTGCATAGGATTGTTATTGGTGGCCCAATAATTTGTACTGTATATGTGTTTTATGTTTTTAACTGAATATTGTTTTTTAAACCGCAATGAGTCGCCGATTTAGGCTGAGATATTAGCGGTATACAAGTGCATTAATAAATAAAATAAATAAATAAATAAATAAATAAATAAATAAATTATGTTATGTTATGTTATGTTATATTATATTATATTATATTATATTATTATATTATTATATTATATTCTACCTGGCAACGCATTGCTGTGGCATAGAGTGAGGGTATGAAAAATAAAGTAATGAGAAATTTTGGGCAAGAAGGATGCCAGGAGAAAGAGGAGGGAATGTGGGATTTGCCATCTGGAAGGAAGGAAGGAAGGAAGGAAGGAAGGAAGGAAGGAAGGAAGGAAGGAAGGTACCCCAGTGCAGCCCAGAGTGAGGCAAGAAGAAGCATGAGGAAAGAGGAGGGAAGCAGCAGAGCAAAGGGACTGGAAGTGGGGTAAATGCGATATTGTAAAACTTGCACCAGACATACGAAAATAATTACGAAATAGTTACGAAATAATTACGAAAATTGGAAAAAAATTGTTTCGATTCTTAATTACTCCTCACACTATTCCTGCATGGCTCAATATTGGATCGTAAGCTAATTTAAATACGAATCAATAACGAATTACGAAATTAACGAACTGGATCGCCCAAGCCTACTATAAACCCATTGTCCTAATTCTAACAGGCCTCACTACCTCTGAGGATGCTTGCCATAGATGCAGGCGAAACGTCAGGAGAGAATGCCTCTAGAACATGGCCCGATAGCCCGAAAAAACCCACAAGAACCTAATAGGCTTTTCCTTCATCCCTCCTTATTATCCAACATTTTCACGTATCCAACGTTCTGCTTATGTTGGATGAGCGAGAGTCTACTGTATTGTCGAGCCACAAATGACTGAATCCGTGGATATGGTGGGCTGATTGTATACAAAAAATGTGAACTGTTCCCAAAATGAAGGTGAAATATTTCCTCAGGGGTGTGTGCTTATGTGGAGAGAGAAAGAGATGAAATTAAAAGCCTTTTTTCCTATGATGACACCATGCTGCGCTAAGCGATCTCCGCCGTGGAAGAAGCTCTCCCGTTTATTCTTGGTGTTTCGTCCTAATGAGGTGATTAATTGGCAAATTATGAATCAGAGAGAGGGGGAAAGGCCTCCCAGGGCAGTTTCTTTGCAGCGCTGCAGAGCCTCCGTTTCCAAATATTCTGGGGCTTTAGGTTTTAAGGGTCTTCTCCCCCTTCCCTTTTACATCTTGAACAAGAGAACAAGGCGATGCTCAGAAAGAAGAGCGCGATGAGTGAAACAAATACTAAAAGCTCAATTCTCCGCAAGAAACAGAAACAAGCTGCTAATTGCATCAAAACGGGCTCTGTACTCGCTGGTGTGTCACAAGGATACGCAAACCCACAAAAGAGCTTTTGGTGCTTTTGAAGGCTGACAGGTTTATTTTAGCGCCAGGGTTTCTTTTTTTCCCGCCCCTCTTTTTTGTGGCTCACAATGCGCTTCTTCCAATGGTCACAAAAGGACGTGCAAAAACACATTTGAAAACCATATCTATATATATATAAATGCTCTGTGCATAATGAGTACCTTAAAAACAAAAGAACCAATGAACGAAATCACACCAAATTTGGCAACAAAACCTCTCACTACACAAGGAGTGACCATCACTCAAAAAATTATGATTTTGTCATTTGGGAGTTGTAGCTGCTGGGATTTATAGTTCACCTACAATCATCCACGATGAAATTGAACCAAACTTGGCACACAGAACTCCCATGATCAACAGAAAATACTGGAAGAGTTTGGTGGGCATTGACCTTGAGTTTGGGAATTGTAGTTCACCAGTTAGCTTCCGAGCACAATTCAAAGTGCTGGTGTTGACCTATAAAGCCCTAAACGACTCCGGCCCTGTTTACCTCTCCGAACGTATTCTCCCCTACGAACCATCAAGACCACTAAGATCGTCTGGCGGGGCCCTGCTCTCGGTCCCACCAAAACCCTGTACAGTTCCGGTCCAGTGTATCTGTCCGAACGTACCTCCCTCTACATCCCACCCCGGAGTCTGAGATCATCTGGGGAGGCTCTGCTTTCGACCCCACCACTGTCACAAGTGAGGCTGGTGGGGACGAGGGACAGGGCCTTCTCGGTGGTGGCCCCGCGACTCTGGAACTCTCTCCCTCTGGAGGCCAGAACCGCCCCATCCATCCTAACATTGAGGAAACGGGTGAAGACGTGGCTGTGGAGTCAGGCCTTCGAGGAATGAGACAACACCATAGGACCCTGGATGGAAGTCGATGTAGATCCATCTTAATAGGACGACTGACCACTGTAGTTTTATATATAGTGTTTTTAAAGTTGTTTTTGTAATTGTGATATATGATATTTTAATGAGTGTATATGTTTTTTATGGCTGGAAACCGGGCCGAGTCCCTCAATGAGGTTGAGAAGCTCGGTATACAAAACTGTGAAATAAATAAATAAATACATCCAGAGAGCACTTTGGACTCAAAAAATGTTGGATCTGGACCAAACTTGGCACAAGCACTCAAAATGCCCAAATATGAACACAGATGGAGTTTGGGGAAAATAGACCTTGACATTTGGGAGTTGTAGTCACTGGGATTCACAGTTCACCTACAATCAAAGAGCATGCTGAACCCCACGAACGACAGAATCGGTGCAAGCCTCCCACACAGAACGATGACGACCAACAGAAAATACTGAAGGCCATCCAACCCAACTCCCTTCATCTGGGCAAGAAAGGCAATCAA
Organism: Anolis sagrei; assembly: GCF_037176765.1. Taxonomy (NCBI): domain Eukaryota; kingdom Metazoa; phylum Chordata; class Lepidosauria; order Squamata; family Anolidae; genus Anolis; species Anolis sagrei. The sequence goes on from NC_090027.1 coordinate 3,828,459, forward strand.
AGTCCTCCTGACAAAGAGCAATCCAGCCATAGATAGATATATAGATAGATAGAGATAGATAGATAGATAGATAGATAGATAGATAGATAGTTCAGATAGACAGAGATTTATTTATTTATTTATTTATTTATTTATTTATTTATTTGGGGTTCTTTTACCCCGCCCTTCTCACCACGAAGGGGACTCAGGGCGGCTTACAAAGGCAAAGGCACAATTCGATGCCTGCATCATAAAACAATCATACACAAAATTACATCAATTCACAGTTAACAACAATTCATGCATTATAACCATAAAATCAATAAAATCAATAAAAGCCAATACAAACCCAATTCCTCCTCTTACGTTGTCAGCGTTCGCTAACTCATAGATCTAGTTTTACGTTCCACTTCATCAGTCCTGTTGGTCTTACTCGCCTGACTATCTGATTTAATTGCCTGGTTGCCCAAAGGCCTGGTCCCATAACCACGTCTTCATCCTCCTCCTGAAGGCAAGGAGGGATGGTGATGCCCTGATTTCCCCCGGGAGTGAGTTCCATAGGTGAGGGGCCACCACTGAGAAGGCCCTTCTCCTCGTCCCCACCAGCCTCACTTGTGACAGTGGTGGGGTCGAAAGCAGGGCCTCCCCAGATGATCTCAGACTCCGGGGTGGGACGTAGAGGGAGGTACGTTCGGACAGATACACTGGACCGGAACCGTACAGGGTTTTGTAGGTCAAAACCAGCACCTTGAATTGTGCTCGGAACTGAATCGGCAGCCAGTGGAGCTGGCACAGCAGGGGGGTGGTATGCTCCCTGTATGTCGCTCCGGTGAGCAGTCTGGCTGCCGCTCGCTGGACTAGTTGAAGTTTCCAAACAGTCTTCAAGGGCAACCCCACGTAGAGCGCGTTGCAGTAGTCTATTCGGGATGTAACAAGAGCATGGACCACCGTGGCCAGATCAGACTTCCCGAGGTACGGGCGCAACTGGTGCACAAGAGATAGATAGATACGATTCACACAGAGAGAGATATAGTCTCATAGATTTGAAAGGGACCCTTAAAGAAGGACCATGATATGTTGCATGTTCCAGGGTGGGCAAACCAGACACTCTCCACATCAACACTGGCAAAGAAACACCAAGAAATACTGTTTACCCACAAACATAAAGAAATTACATATATTAGGAACCAACCCTTTCTCATTACTTTGTTTTCCAGATCAACAGACTGGGCCACAGCAACGCCTGGCAGGGGACGGCTAGTATATTTTAAATATGCAGCAGTGTTTCTCAACCTTCCTAACGCCGCAACCCCTTAATATAGTTCTTCATGTTGTGGTGACCCCCAGCCATAAAATTATTTTCATTCCTACTTCACAATTATAATTTTGCTACTGTTATGAATCATCATATAAATATCTGATATGCAAGCTTTATTTGATGCAAATACGCAATATGCCCAATTTTAAATACTAGAGGGGTTGGGGTTAATTAATTTTGTCATTTGGGAGTTGTAGTTCCTGGGATTTATAGTTAACCTACAATCAACAAGCATTCTGACCTTCACCAGTGAGGGAATTGAACCAAACCTGGCACCCAGAACTCCCATGACCAAGAGAAAATCCTGGAAGGGTTTGGTGGGCAATGACCTTGAGTTTTGGAGTTGTAGTTCACCTTCATTCAGAGATGTGGACTCAAGCAATGATGGATCTGGACCAAACTTGGCAGGGATACTCAATGTGTCCAAATGTGAACACTGGTGGAGTTTGGAGGGAAATAGACCTTGATATTTGGGAGTTGTAGTCACTGGGATTTATAGTTCACCTATAATCAAAGAGCATTCTTACCTTCACCAATGAGGGAATTTAACCAAACCTGGCACCCAGAACTCCCATGACCAAGAGAAAATCCTGGAAGGGTTTGGTGGGCAATGACCTTGAGTTTTGGAGTTGTAGTTCACCTTCATTCAGAGATGTGGACTCAAGCAATGATGGATCTGGACCAAACTTGGCAGGGATACTCAATGTGTCCAAATGTGAACACTGGTGGAGTTTGGAGGGAAATAGACCTTGATATTTGGGAGTTGTAGTCACTGGGATTTATAGTTCACCTATAATCAAAGAGCATTCTTACCTTCACCAATGAGGGAATTTAACCAAACCTGGCACCCAGAACTCCCATGACCAAGAGAAAATCCTGGAAGGGTTTGGTGGGCATTGACCTTGAGTTTTGGAGTTGTAGTTCACCTTCATTCAGAGATGTGGACTCAAGCAATGATGGATCTGGACCAAACTTGGCACAGATACTCAATGTGTCCAAATGTGAACACTGGTGGAGTTTGGGGGGAAATAGACCTTGACATTTGGGAGTTGTAGTTGCTGGGATTTATAGTTAACCTACAATCAACAAGCATTCTGACCTTCACCAGTGAGGGAATTGAACCAAACCTGGCACCCAGAACTCCCATGACCAAGAGAAAATCCTGGAAGGGTTTGGTGGGCATTGACGTTGAGTTTTGGAGTTGTAGTTCACCTTCATTCAGAGATGTGGACTCAAGCAATGATGGATCTGGACCAAACTTGGCAAGGATACTCAATGTGTCCAATTGTGACACTGGTGGAGTTTGGGGGGAAATAGACCTTGACATTTGGGAGTTGTAGTTGCTGGGATTTATAGTTCACCTACAATCAAAGAGCATTCTGAATCCCATGAAGGATAGAATTAGGCCAGACTTCCCACATGGAACCCTCATGAGAAAACAGAAAATACTGTGTCTTCTGATGGTCTTTGGTGACCCCTCTGACATCTCCTCGTGACCCCCCCCCCCCAGGGGTCCTGACCCCCAGTAATGTAAAATACGCCACATGTAGTTCACATTTGGTCAGCTTACACACTGCCCTGCCAGAGAAAGAAAATATGACATGCAGGAGAAGAGTAAAGAACAAGCAGTTTACTCTTTGTAGCTCAGAACAACATATGTACAATGCAATCAGTTGCGTCAAGTCACGTCATGTCATTTTATGAGAGATTTAAAATAGTCTTTCTTTGTCCATGTGGACAAACTCTTTCAGCAACTCGTGAAGCGAGAACACACTCCAAACTCTGTTGCTCTCTGCTTCTCTCTCTGCACCTGCATAGCTCGAGCCTGAACAAAAATGTACCAGTAAGCACAAGTCCCAGGCTCAGCCTGCTTCCAGGGCATTGCTCGACCAATCAGCTTTATGCTCCTTATTATATAGTTGACGCACACACTCACTGATTCCTTGCATGCAGTACCATCTTAAGGTCCTCCATTACTACTACTATTATTATTACTACTATTAGAAACACAACAAGATGAGTGCACAGCAAACTAGGTCACTTTGTTGGCTGTTACATTGGATCACACGTCAGACACTTCCCAAGTGTCTAGGGCTGTGTGATGTATCAGTAAATAATGCGTGTAGGTCCAAGTAAGATGGCCTTTTGCAGCTGAGAGATGGCAATTTTGTCAGCACTGATTGTTTTTAAGTGCAGGCCAAGGTCTTTACGCACTGTATCCAGTGTGCCAATCACCACTGGGACCGCCTTTACTGGCTTGTGCCAGAGTCTTTACAGTTCGATCTTTTCAGTTCAATTGTGTTTAAGTGCAGGCCAAGGTCTTTAGGCACTGCACCCATTGTGCCCATCACCACTGGGACCACCTTGACTGGTTTGTGCCAGTCTTTGCAGTTTGATCTTTAAATCCTCATATCATGTCAGCTTTTTCAGTTGTTTCTCTTCAATCCTGCTGTCGCCTGGGATTGCAACATCACCGATCCACACTATGTTTTTTAACACAATCGTGAGGTCAGGAGTCTTGTGCTCCAAAACTCTGTCTGTCTGAATCCAGAAGTCCCAGAGGAGTTTGACGTATTCATTCTCTGTAACTTTTTCGGGCTTGTGATCCCACCAGTTCTTTGTCGCAGGTCGATGGTGTTTGTGGCACAAGTCCCAATGGATCATCTGAGCAACAATGTTGTGCCTCTGCTTGTAGTCTGTCTACGCAATCTTCTTGCAGCAGCTGAGGATGGGATCTCTTGTTTCACCTGCTTCCTTGCAGAGTCTACATTTAGGATCTGTCATAGACTTTTCCATTCTGGCTTGGATGGCATTGGTTCGAATGCCTTGTTTTTTGGGCTGCCAGAATCAGGCCCTCCTTTGTCTCCTTTATCAGAGTCCCTTTTGTGAGCCACAGCCATGTTTTTTCTTTGTCAAATTGGCTCTCAATTTTTCCCAGAAACTGTCCATGGAGAGCCTTCTTTTGCCTATTATATTATTATTATTATTATTATTATTATTATTATTATTGGGTTGTTGTAGGTTTTTTCAGGCTATATGGCCATGGTCTAGAGCAGCGTTTCTCAACCTGGGGGTCGGGACCACTGGGGGGGTCATGAGGCGGTGTCAGAGGGGTCACCAAGGACCATCAGAAAATACAGTATTTACTATTGGTCATGAGGGTTCTGTGTAGGAAGTTTGGACCAATTCTATCCTTGGTGGGGTTCAGAATGCTCTTTGATTTTAGGTGAACTAGGTGATTAATAACAATAATAAAATAATAAATGTAATAATAATAACAACAACAACAAAGTAAAATAATAAATAATATTGACTCGAGTATAAGCCGGGGGAGACTTTTTCAGCCTAAAAAAAGGACTGAAAAACTAGGCTTATACTCAAGTATATACAGTAATTGTCCTTCTTTAGGGGCCCCTTTCACATCTATGATACGATATGTCTGTGTGTGTGAATCATTTAGGTGAACTACAACTCCCAAATCTCAAGGACTATTTTCCCCAAACTCCACCAGTTTTTACATTTGGTTATATTTGAGTATTCGTACCAAGTTTGGTCCAGATCCATCATTGTTTAGGTTCACAGTGCTCTCTGGATGTAGGTGAACTACAACTCCAAAACTCAATGTCACTGCTCATCAAACCCTTCCTATATTTTCTCTTGGTCGTGGGAGTTCTGTGTGCCAATTTTGGTTCACTTCCATCACTGGTGGAGTTCAGAATGCTCTTTAATTGTAGGTGAACTATAAATCCTAGCAATGACAACTCCCAAATGACAAAATCAACCCACCCCCCCATCCCACCAATATTCAAATGTGGATATATTGGGTATTTGTGCCAAATTTGGTAAAGTGAATGAAAATGCATCCTGTAAATCAGATATTTACATTACGATTTCTAACAGTTATGAAGTAGCAACAAAAATAATTTTATGGTTGGGGGTCTCCACAACATGAGGAACTGTATTAAGGGGTCACCACATTAGGAAGGTTGAGAACTACTGGTCTAGAGGCATTCTCTCCTGACATTTCGCCTGCATCTATGGCAAGCATCCAACAGACCTCACTACCTCTGAGGATGCTTGCCATAGATGCAGGCGAAACGTCAGGAGAGAATGCCTCTAGAACATGGCCACATAGCCCGAAAAAACCTACAACAACCCAGTGATTCTGGCCATGAAAGCCTTCGACAATTATTATTATTATTACATTGTGGATTGATCCTTTCAGCTGCATTGCAAGCCTTGCTCCCCTTCTGCCTGTCTGTATATGGGCTGGGGGCTCAGCCAACCCCAAAACGTACTTTGGGGACTCCGTCTCGCCCTTCTTCTGAGTCCTTGCCTGCGCCTCCCTTGTGACTTGAGTGCAGAAGGCGGATGGTGCCCTTGGGGCGCAAAGATTTCCAACTTCAGCACAACTTCACAGCTGTGTATTTGTTCAATGGAGCAAAGGGTCCCCTTTGCACTTTATTACCTTGGCACTTCAAAATACAAAAGCCACTTCCAGCCTTCTGATTTATTTAAAACAATGCAATATTTAAAGCCATCCGTTCAGACAAACACAGCCAAGAGAAATGACTTTTTTGCAGTGATGGGGAAAAATAATAAAACCAAGGTCGTTCCACTGGCACGCCGGTCTTGGAGACCACTTAGAAGTTTGGATGTGCAAAAAGTAAAATGCCTCCTGAGACTTGGGATGTGAATCAACACAGTTTGATACTACTTTAACCCCCAATGTTTTGGGATCCTGGGAATTGTAACTTTAAGGGTGTTTCGCCTTCTCTGCCAAAGAGGATGATATCAAGCCGCTTTTAGGAGGATCTCCCCAGCCGAGGAGATCCCGAGGACCGCACCAAAGAGGGTCCCTGAACCTTGGTGAGGCCAGCGAAGCCAATTCCAGCAGCAGAAAATATTAAAATGATAAATCCCCACCAAAGCGGAAGAAGCTGGCGACCGAAGTGTCTTTATTAGCGATTCAGCTGAGATCGGATGCATTGTAGGAATAGTTCCACCACAAGCATACCAATACAGAATTTACAGCCTCCTGAGACTTGGGATGTGTCTACGCTGTTGAATCAACACAGTTTGATACTACTTTAACCCCCAATGTTTTGGGATCCTGGGAATTGTAACTTTAAAGGTGTTTCGCCTTCTCTGCCAAAGAGGATGATATCGAGCCGCTTTTAGGAGGATCTCCCCAGCCGAGGAGATCCCGAGGACCGCACCAAAGAGGGTCCCTGAACCTTGGTGAGGCCAGCGAAGCCAATTCCAGCAGCAGAAAATATTAAAATGATAAATCCCCACCAAAGCAGAAGAAGCTGGCGACCGAAGTGTCGTTATTAGCGATTCAGCTGAGATCGGATGCATTGTAGGAATAGTTCCACCACAAGCATACCAATACAGAATTTACAGGCATTTTTATAGGCAAAATACAGGAAAACATTTCAAAACTCCCTCCCTCTTTGGCTCCTTACCAAATCAGGGAGAGGGAGGCAGGGCGGAAGAGGGGCATTGTGTCCAGAGAGGATGATGACATTCTACTGTCCTGTGCCCGAGGGATCAGCCAGCCAAGGAAACTATTTTTTTTATTCTTGTGATGGATCAGTGATTAGGGATAATCATTTGATTCAGGTTTTCCCCTTCCAAGATCAGATAAGGTAAAAGGTGAGGCTGGGAAGGATGCTTGTTGTGAAGGAAAACTTGGCAGAGGAAATCACAGTCTGATGACCCCCTCCTAAAGTCAAATAATAACTCCAGGTCCCATTATTCAGATGTGCATTCCAAGTAAATAGGAGTATTTGTGATTCCTGATTGCCTTTTCAGCCCGGCGGGCCGCTCCCTGATCAGCCTCCCAAAGGGCAAAAGAGTTCATGGCTGGGTCAGACTTGTGAAGGAAATACATAGAAGGAAAGTATATAGATCAATCACCCCTTCTCCATCCCACCCACCCGAGAAATTTAATAAAGAAATTATTTTCAAGCAATGTGAGTCCATGAGTGAGAAAAATGTCCTTGTGAGTCCAAAACGTTAGGCAGAGCTGCCACGCCGGGATCGAAGCTGGTCCCTGGGGAACTAAAACTCTCATGGAGGGCAGAAGTCCCAAGATCCAGCCGTTTCCCAAAAGCCTCGTGGGGTCCTTGTTGTGTAGTCTGGTGCCCTATGTATTTCCTTCACAAGTCTGACCCAGCCATGAACTCTTTTGCCCTTTGGGAGGCTGATCAGGGAGCAGAACTATAAGTCACTATCCCATTTGGGGGGGGGGGGTGCTCGACATCAAGGACTGGTGCCTCACCGAACTACACCTCCTTAGCATTGAGCAACGGCAGTTCAAGTGGTGTCAAACTGCATTTATGTTACACTGTAGATCAGTGGTTCTCAACCTGGGGGTCGGGACCCCTGGAGGGGTCGCGAGGGGGTTTTAGAGGGGTCGCCAAAGACCATCAGTAAACACAACATTTTCTGGGTTGTTGTAGGTTTTTCCGGGCCATGAAAGCCTTCGACAATACAACATTTTCTGTTGGTCATGGGGGTTCTGTGTGGGAAGTTTCACCCAATTCTATCATTGGTGCGGTTCATAATTCTCTGATTGTAGGTGAACTATAAATCCCAGCAACTACAACTTCCAAATGGCAAAGTCTATTTTCACCAAACTCCACCGGTGTTCATATTTGGGCATATTGAGTATTCATGCCGAGTTTGGTCCAGCTCTATCATTGTTTGAGTCCACAGTGCCCTCTGGATGTAGGTGAACTACAACTCCAAAGCTCAAGGTCAATGCCCACCAAACCCTTCCAGTATTTTCTGTTGGCTGTGGGAGTTCTGTGTGCCAACTTTGCTTCAATTCCATTGTTGGTGGAGTAAAGCATGCTCTTTGATTGTAGGTGAACTATAAATCCCAGCAACTACAACTCCCAAATGTCAAAATTAATCCCCCCAACCCCACCAGTATTCAAATTTGGTCCAGTGATGAAAATACATCCTGCATATCAGATATTTACCTAATAACAGTAGCAAAGTTGCAGATATGAAGTAGCAACAACAATAATTTTTTGCTTGGGGGTCACCACAACATGAGGAACTGTATTAAAGGGTCGTGACATTAAGAAGGCTGAGAACCACTGCTGTAGATGGACTCCGATGAACTGCTTCAGTGAAGGAAGCCATGGCCCTGAATTCCTGTCTCTGATGCTGGGGCTCGTGGAGGTCTCTCCTTCACAGCCTCGCCATAATTCAAAGTCAGCTTGACATCAAATTATAAGAATGAGAAGTGCAATACCTGAACGGGCTTCTGCCTAGGAAAGGAATAGGAAAATTGTTGCCCACAAACATGTACATAAAGTAACTTTCTTCTTGACAAGTACACTCATCCCTTAGAGCATGCAAATACAGGTATTCCTGGGGGTCCTTATTCCTTTGATAGGCAAGCAGGCAATGATGAGAGTAACAACCCAAGAAGCCTGAGCCATCTGATTAGTTAGAACAATGTTGCTCAACCTGGGGGTCGGGATCGGGATGGGGGTGTCAGAGGGGTCACCAGAGGTGTCAGAGGTCCTGGGGGTTCTATGTGGGACGTTTGGCCCAATTCCATCATTGGTGGAGTTCAGAATGCTCTTTGATTGTAGGTGAACTATAAATCCCAGCAACTACAACTCCCAAATGTCAAGATGTATTTCCTCCAAACTCCACCAGTGTTCACGTGTGGGTATATTGAGTATTTGTGCCAAGTTTGGTCCAGATCCTTCATCGTTTGAGTCCGTGGTGCTCTCTGGATGAAAGTGAACTACAACTCCAAAACTCAAGGTCAATGCCCACCAAACCCTTCCAATATTTTCTGTTATTCATGGGATTTCTGTGTGCCAAGTTTGGCCCAGTTCCATCATTGGTGGAGTTCAGAATGCTCTTTGATTGTAGGTGAACTATAAATCCCAGCAACTACAACTCCCAAATGTCAAGATGTATTTCCTCCAAACTCCACCAGTGTTCACGTGTGGGTATATTGAGTATTTGTGCCAAGTTTGGTCCAGATCCTTCATCGTTTGAATCCATGGTGCTCTCTGGATGAAAGTGAACTACAATTCCAAAACCCAAGGTCAATGCCCACCAAACCCTTCCAGTTTTTTCTGTTGTTCATGGGATTTCTGTGTATCAAGTTTGGCCCAATTCCATCATTGGAACATATAATTGTCCTTCTTTAGGGGTCCCTTTCAAATCTATGAGACTATATGTCTGTGTGTGTGAATCATATCTATCTATCTATCTCTCTATATCTATGGCTGAATGGCTCTTTGTCAGGAGGGCTTTGATTACGTTTTCTTGCCCTGGTGAAGGGAGTTGGACTGGACGACCTTGAGTGTTTTCTGTTGGTCGGGGGGGGGGGGTTCTGTATGGGACGTTTGCCCCTATTCTCTTGTTCATGGGGTTCAGAATGCTCTTTGATTGTAGTTGAACTATAAATCCCAGCAACTAGAACTCCCAAATGACAAAATCAATCTCCCCCAACCCCACCTGTATTCAAATGTGGGTGTATTGTGTATTTGTACCAGGTTTGGTCCAGATCTATTGTTGTGTGAGTCCACAGTGCTCTCTGGATGTTGGTGAACTACAACTCCCAAACCCAAGGTCACAGCCCACCAAAACCTTCCAGTATTTTCTATTGGTCTTGGGAGTTCTGTGTGCCAAGTTTGACTCAGTTCCATCATTGGTGGAGTTCAGAATGCTTTTTGATTGTAGGTGAACTATAAATCCCAGCAACTACAACTCCCAAATGACAAAATCAATCTCCCCCCACTTCACCAGTATTCAAATTTGGGTATTTGTGCCAAATTTGGTCCAGTGAATGAGAATACATCCTGCATATCAGATATTTACATGATGGTTCGCAACAGAAGGAAAATGACAGTTACAAAGTAGCAACAAAAATAATGTGATGGCTGGGGGTCACCACAACATGAGGAACTGTATTACGGGGTCGCGGCATTAGGAAGGTTGAGAAGCACTGCCTTAAAGAAAGTTAACAAAGTTATTAGTAAAAATATTCATCAAGGGACACTGTTACCTATGTTTCTCATCGGTTTGTATCTTACGCTGTTTCTGTTGCAAAATTGGTTTTTGGGGAAAGCCTGCCACCCAGTGGATATTCTGATTTTGGTCAGATGATGGACTTTAGGAGTTGTTATTTCTGAGTTGCTAGGTACAGATTGTGTTTTCTGCCACTCTTTTTCCAACCCGGAGTTCTTTCTAGCTCCAAAACACAAAGAATTTGAAACATTGGGCCAACATCTTACCAAAATCAAATATGTCAACTAGCAGTACTAGTCAAGTTTCTCGAGAAACTTGAGAATACGAGAAGCTCGGCCTGTCATTGAACATCGAAAAAAACCAAAGTGCTCTTCCAGCAGACACCAGCCATCCCCTCCCCAATGCCAGAGATACAGCTTAATGGTGTGACATTAGAAAATGTGGACCATTTCCGCTCCCTTGGCAGCCACCTCTTCACCAAAGTCAACATCGACACCGAAATACAACACCGCCTGAGCTCTGCGAGTGCAGCATTTTCCCGAATGAAGCAGAGAGTGTTTGAGGACCGGCACATCCGTAGGGATACCAAGGGGCTTGTCTACAAAGCCATTCCCCTCCAGAAAATCCTGCAAATCTCCTGGGAAGACAAGTGGACAAATGTCAGCATGCTGGAAGAAGCAAAGACCACCAGCATTGAAGCGATGGTCCTCCAACATCAACTCCGCTGGACCGGCCACGTTGTCTGGATGCCTGACCACCGTCTCCCAAAGCAGTTGCTCTACTCTGAACTCAAGAATGGAAAACGGAACATTGGTGGACAGGAAAAGAGATTTAAAGATGGGCTCAAAGCCAACCTTAAAAACTCTGGCATAGACACTGAGAACCGGGAAGCCCTGGCCCTTGAGCGCTCCAGCTGGAAGTCAGCTGTGACCAGCAGTGCTGCAGAATTCGAGGAGGCACAAGTGGAGGGCGAAAGAGAGAAACATGCCAAGAAGAAGCAAAATTACTCCCAATCTGCTCTTCCAGCAGTCACCAGCCAGTCCCTCTCCAATTCCAGAATACAGCTTAATGGTGTGACATTAGAAAATGTTGACCATTTCCGCTCCCTTGGCAGCCACCTCTCCACCAAAGTCAACATCGACACCGAAATACAACACCACATGAGCTCTGCAAGTGCAGCATTTTTCCGAATGAAGCAGAGAGTGTTTGAGGACTGGGACATCCATAGGGATACCAAGGACCTTGTTTATAGAGCTATTGTCCTCCCAACCCTGCTATATGCCTGCAAAACGTGGACTGTCTACAGCAGTGTTTCTCAACCTTCATATTGCTGCGACCCCTTAATACAGTTCCTCATGTTGTGGTGACCCCCAACCATCACATTATTTTTGTTGCTACTTCATAACTGTCATTTTGCTATTGTTAGGAATTGTCATATAAATATCTCATATGCAGGATATATTTTCATTCACTGGACCAAACTGGGCAGAAATACACCCAAATGGAGGGGTTTGGGGGGGCGGATTGATTTTGTCATTTGTGAATTGTAGTTGCTGGAATTTATAGTTCACCTACAATCAAAGCATTCTTGATTCCACTAATGATGGAATTGAACCAAACTTGGCACACAGAACTCCCATGACCAATAGAAAATACTGGAAGGGTTTGGTGGGCATTGAGCTTGAGTTTTGGAGTTGTAGTTCACCTACATCCAGAGAGCACTATGGAGATGGATCTGGACCAAACTTGGCACAAATACTCAATATGCCCAAATGTGAACACTGGTGGAGTTTGGGGGAAATAGACGTTGACATATGGGAGTTGTAGTTGCTGGAATTCATAGTTCACTTACAATCAAAGAGCATTCTGAACCCCACCAATGATAGAATTAGGCCAAACTTCCCAGGCAGAGACCCCCATGACCAGCAGAAAATACTGGAGGGATATGGGAAGAATTGACAGTGATTTAGGGAAGATGTAATTCACCTACATCCAGAGAGCACTGTGAACCCAAACAACTATGCCAAAGGGATTCCTAAGTCCATCAGAAATACGTGTTTTCTGATGGTCTTTGGTGACCCCTCTGAAACCCTCTCGTGACCCCCCCAGGGGTCCCGACCCCCAGGTTGAGAAACACTGGTCTACAGGGAGTATACCACCCCCCTGTTGTGTCAGCTCCACTAGCTGCTGATCCAGTTCCGAGCACAATTCAAAGTGCTGGTTTTGACCTACAAAACCCTATACGGCTCCGGCCCAGTGTATCTATCCGAACGCATCTCCCTCTACGTCCCACCTCGGAGTCTAAGATCCTCTGGGGAGGCCCTGCTCTCGACCCCGCCTCTATCACAAGTGAGATTGGCGGGGACGAGGAGCAGGGCCTTCTCGGTGGTGGCCCCCCATCTATGGAATTCACTCCCCGGGGAAATTAGATATGCAACATTGCTCCTTTCCTTCAGGAAAAAACTAAAGACATGGATCTTGGACCAGGCATTCGGACAAGCGGGCAGATAAAGAAAGGACTTTGATGATGATTAGGAAATGATTAATGGATTACATCTATGGAACTCTGAAAGACGAAACGCTGATCACGAGAGTAGTTTTTATATGATGTGTTATGTACTTGTTGTTGATTGTGTTAACTGTGATAACTGTTTTTAACTATGGTTTTGTATATTATGTGTAATTTGTATAGGCATCGGATTGTGCCTTTTCTGTAAGCTGCCCTGAGTCCTCCTTCGGGGATAGAGAAGGGCGGGGTAAAAGTACCCGAAAAAAATAAATAAATAAATAAATACAGACGTCACATGCAACTCCTGGAACGATTCCATCAGTGCTGCCTCTGGAAAATCCTGCAAATCTCTTGGGAAGACAAGCAGGGAAATGTCAGCGTCCTAGAAGAAGCAAAGACCACCAGCATTGAAGCGATGGTCCTCCGCCACCAACTTCGCTGGACCGGCCACGTTGTCCGGATGCCCGACCCCCGTCTCCCAAAGCAGTTGCTCTACTCTGAACTCAAGCACGGAAAACGCAATGTTGGTGGACAGGAAAAGAGATTGAAAGATGGGCTCAAAGCCAACCTTAAAAACTCCGGCATAGACACTGAGAACTGGGAAGCCCTGGCCCTTGAGTACTCCAGCTGGAGGTCAGCTGTGGCCAGCAGTGCTGCAGAATTTGAAGAGGCACGAATGGAGAGCGAAAGGGAGAAGTGTGCCAAGAGGAAGGCGCATCAAGCCAATCCCAACCGAGACCGCCTTCCACCTGGAAACCAATGTCCTCACTGCGGAAGAAGATGCAGAGCAAGAATAGGGCTCCACAGCCACATATGGACCCACAAGAATATTGGAAAACAATCCTCCTCAGAAAACGAGGGATAAATAAATTTGGTCCAGATCCATTGTTGGTAGGATTAACACAGTTCTCCAGATGTGGGTGAACTACAACTCCCACCATCCTCTTTCATTTCCCATTAAACTCTGTCAGTATTTTAAATTGGGCATGGTGGGTTTGTGTGCCAAGTTTGAATCAGATCAATTCTTATTTATTTATTTATTTATTTCACAGTTTTCTATACCGAGCTTCTCAACCTCATTGAGGGACTCAGCCCGGTTTCCAGCTATAAAAACAAACACTCATTAAAATATCATATATCACAGATTACAAAAACAACTTTAAAAACACTATATATAAACACTACAGTGGTCAGTCGTCCTATTAAGATGGGTCTACATCAACTTCCATCCAGGGCCCTATGGTGTTATCTCATTCGTCGAAGGCCTGACTCCACAGCCATGTCTTCACCCATTTCCTAAATGTTAAGATGGATGGGGCGGTTCTGACCTCCAGAGGGAGAGAGTTCCAGAGTCGCGGGGCCACCACCGAGAAGGCCCTGTCCCTCGTCCCCACCAGCCGCGCTTGTGAGGCCGGTGGGACCGAGAGCAGGGCCTCTCCAGATGATCTTGGTGGAAATCGCATGCTTCTCCAGACGTGGGTGTACTACAATTCCCATCACCTTCAATCCCACCCTTTGACCCCACTTGTATGATGTGTATTTATGCCAAATTTGGTCCAGATCTATCATCAGTCGTCCTGCTCTTGCAAACTGGAGCTAAGCAATGGGTTACTGGCGTGTGAACTACCAACAGACTGGGAACATCTGAAGAGCCATTGTCTGATTGCAAGGTATTGAAGATGTCGAAACTTTCTCCCAAGTGGATTGAATGGGACGAGCATTGATGTGCCTTCCAATGTTATCGGAAAACTTAATCCAGCTCTTGTTCTCTCTCCGGAATAAAACCCGTCTAATTTCCCTTGTGGTTTCAAGCGGAAAGGTTTGTCCTTGGAGCACAGCCCTTTGGGGCTCTCGTGTCACGCCGTCTCCCTTTTTGGAACAGAACTATGGCTTTCTTTTTGGAAAACGTCTTCTCCTTTAACTCCTCTTCTGAAATGGAGGCCTCCCGAAATTCATTTCACTCCGCCAACAGCATGTACACACCTGCTTGTCGCAACCCTAGACGGCGAAAGCTTAGCCAAAAGATGCTGACTCACCAGATGAGATGGCAGGAACCCAACCTGCCTCCAGAATGAAGGTGAAAGTCTGCAGAAGACTTAATTTTTTCCCCATCAGGAAAACTGATCTTTTTTCTTCTGGCTTCTCCAAAAGAAATAAGACCTTACTGCAGAATTTCCTTCTGCTGTGGAAGCCTGAAATGTCCATAGGTGTAATAAACCCAATTTGATTCCACTTTATCTGCTGTGGCTTGAAGCTTTGAAATAATGGGATTTATCTATGCTGATGATCGTGCCATTACCGCTCAAGCAGGGAGCTTTGAGATGGTAGAACAGAAGCTTTCCGAATCTCTAGGTGCCCTTACCGCCTACTACAGGGAAAACCAGCTGATCCCCAACCAATCCAAAACACAGACATGTGCCTTTCATCTCAAGGACAGAGAAGCATCCCGAGCTCTGAAGATCACCTGGGAAGGAATCCCACTGGAGCATTGCAGCACACCCAAATACCTGGGAGTCACTCTGGACCCTGCTCTGACCTACAAGAAGCACTGCCTGAACATCAAGCAAAAAGTGGGTGCTAGAAACAATATCATACGAAAGCTGACTGGCACAACCTGGGGATCACAACCAGATACAGTGAAGACATCTGCCCTTGCGCTGTGCTACTCCGCTGCTGAGTATGCATGCCCAGTCTGGGACACATCTCACCACACTAAAACAGTGGATGTGGCTCTTAATGAAACATGCCGCATTATCATGGGGTGTCTACACCCTACACCACTGTAGAAATTACACTGTTTAGCTGGTACTGCACCACCTGACATCTGCCGGGAAGTAGCAACCTGTAATAAAAGGACTAAGGCAGTGACATCTCCAGCTCATTCTCTGTTCAGATATCAGCCAGCATGCCAATGCCTTAAATCAAGAAATAGTTTCCTAAGATCTACAAAGATACTCACAGGAACACCTCAGCAAGTGAGAGTCCAAAAGTGGCAGGCTCAAACCCAGAACCTCAATCAGTGGCTGATACCAAATGAGAGACTCCCTCCTGGGCACACAAAAAAGTGGATGACCTGGGAGGTGCTGAACAGACTGTGTTTTGGCACCACAAGATGCAGTGCCAACCTTAAAAAATGGGGCCACAAAGTGAAGTCCACGACATGCGAGTGCGGAGAAGAGCAAACCACAGACCACCTGCTACAATGCGTCCAGAGCCCTGTCACATGCTCAATGGAGGACCTTCTTACAGCAACACCAGAGACACTCCAAGTGACCAACTTCTGGTCAAAGGACATTTAGTATCATGCCAAGTTTTTAACGTGTTTGTGTTTTTAAATATATATATTAGGCCTGGGTAACAACACAAAAATTTGTTTCTAAAATCGATTTGTAATTGGGGTGTTTTTTTGTTTCGATATTTAAAATAATTACAAAATTTTCCCTTAAAAAAAGTTCGGTATTTACGAAATTTCGTTAATATAAACAAAATTTCGTTATTTGGCGGGAATAACGAATCGATTCATTAAGATGGCACCCGTGGTTTAGCGCATGCGCAAACCGTTTACGAAAATTTCGTTAATTGTCGATCCCGGGAATAACGAATCGATTCGTTAAGATGGTACCCGTGTTAGCGCATGCGCAAAACCGTTTACGAAAATTTCGTTAATCGGCGAATCCGGGAAAAACGAATCGATTCTTTTTTTTTGGAATATTTTTTGTATTTTTTTAAGAATAAAAGACAGGTATTTTTAGAAAATATTCAGAAATGGAAAATTAACCAAAAACTGGCCCTGATGTAGAGCTAACACAGGCAGGAGACAAGGCAATCGAGAGCACACACCAACAGAAGAGTCTTTTCTTTTTTTAGAATATTTTTTGTATTTTTTTAAGAATAAAACACAGGTATTTTTTTAAAATATTCAGAAATGGAAAATGAACCAAAAACTGGCCCTGATGTAGAGCTAACACAGCCAAAAGACAGGGCAATCGAGAGCACACACAGAAGAGTCTTTTCCAACGAAGCCAACCCAATGCAAGTCTTTTTCCTACCCAAGCCAAGCCAAGCAACCCAAAGCAAGCAGCCCTCCCGGACCTCTCTCCTCCCTCGCCTCCGCGCAACAAATGAGCTCCGCAGCCACGCGGAGCCGCTTTTAAAGGCCTTGCCGGCCAATCAGACACTGCCACGGTGCACTGCTTGCTTGCTGATTGGCTCCAGCCTCCCAGGGCACCAGCATCCTCCATCCCATTTCCGAAACGGGCGGAAGCTCGTTAAAAGTATGGGGGATGCCGTTTCGTTATTTTTAAACCCTTCCGGGTTTGAAAATGTGTTTTGTAATCGATTCGTAATTGCCAAAAATAACGAATAATTAACGAATTACAAAATTAACGAACGAAACCGCCCAGGCCTAATATATATATATATATATATATATATATATATATATATCATAACTGTACCCTCTATTCACTTTTGACATGATAAATAAATAAATGACATAGACTTAGTTTCAAGTAAAAATTATTTAAAATACTGTGTATTAAATTATACTCTGTTTAAGCATATAAAAATAAATGAATTTCCTACAACTCTCTGGATGTAGGTGAACAAGGTCTATTTTCCCCAAATGCCATCAGTATTCAGATTTGGGCACATTTAGAATCTGTGCCAAGTTTGGTCCAGATCAGTCATTATTTGAATCTACAATGCTCTCTGGATGAAGGAGAACTACAACTCCAAAACTCAAGGTCAATGCCCACCAAAATTTTCCAGCATTTTCTGTTGGTCATGGGAGTTCTGTGTGCCAAGTTTGGTTCAATTCCATTGCTTGTTGGTGGAGCTCAGAATGCTCTTTTATTGTAGGTAAACTATAAATCCCAGAAACTACAACTCCCAAATGATGAAATCAATCCCCTCAGTCTCACCAGTATTCAAATTTGGGCATATTAAATATTTGTGTCGAACTACGTCCAGTGAATGAAAATCTATCCTGCATATCAGATATTTACATTAGGATTCATGACAGTAGCAACGAAAATAATGTGATGGTTGTTGGTCACCACAACATGAGGAACAGTATTAAGAGTTCACGGCATTAGGAAGGTTGAGAAACACTACTCTAGATGCTTTCTACTATGAGTCCCATCATCCCTTACCATTTACAACATTGACTAGGACACTGGCGTTGGCATCAAAGACATCTGGAGAGTCCAAGCATTTCCACCCCAAGCATCCATGAAATATGTATAGGGTTACAGCCTGTGCTGGATGGGGTTACACTCCCCCTGAAGACACAGGTTCACAGCTTGGGAGTGATCCTGGAATCATCGCTGAGCCTGGAAACCCAGGTCTCGGCAGTGGCCGGGAGAGCTTTCGCACAATTAAAACTTGTGTGCCAGCTGCGCCCGTACCTTGGGAAGTCAGATCTGGCCACAGTGGTCCATGCTCTCGTTACATCCCGAATAGATTACTGCAACTCACTCTACGTGGGGTTGCCTTTGAAGACTGTTCGGAAACTTCAATTAGTCCAGCGGGCGTCAGCTAGATTACTCACCGGAGCATCATACAGGGAGCATACCACCCCTCTGTTGTGTCAGCTCCACTGGCTGCTGATCCAGTTCCGAGCACAATTCAAAGTGCTGGTTTTGACCTACAAAACCCTATACGGCTCCGGCCCAGCCTATCTGTCCGAACGGATCTCCTTCTACGTCCCGCCTTGGAGTTTAAGATCTTCTGGGGAGGCACTGCTCTCGGCCCCACCTCTGTCACAAGTGAGATTGGTGAGGACGAGGAGCAGGGCCTTCTCGGGGTGGCCCCTCACCTGTGGAACTCACTCCCCGGGGAAATTAGGTCATCGACATCCCTCTTCTCCTTTAGAAGGAAATTAAAAACATGGATTTGGGACCAGGCCTTCGGGTAATCTGACGGATAGATAAGGGACAAGCGATGATTAGAATTAATGGATTGGACAATGTGGGATTTGAATTTACGGACTCTGAGCTGGTAAAACGTTGAGCACTAGATTGTTTTTAGGGATTGTGATGTATAATGGATTGTTTTAATTGTTTTAATTACTAGGTTCTTGTGGGTTTTTTCGGGCTATAGAGCCATGTTCTAGAGGCATTCTCTCCTGACGTTTCGCCTGCATCTATGGCAAGCATCCTCAGAGGTAGTGAGGTCTGTTGGAATTAGGACAATGGGTTTATATATCTGTGGAGTGGCTGGGGTGGGGCAAGGAGCTCTTCCCTGCTGCAGTTAGGTGTGAATGTTTCAGCTGATCACCTTCATTAGCATTTGAAGGCCTGCCTGAGCCTGGGAAAATCTCTTGCTGGGAGGTGTTAATCTGTGCCTGGTTGTTTCCTCTCTGTTGTTTTGCTGTTGTAATTTTAGAGTTTTTTAATACTGGTAGCCAGATTTTGTTCATTTTCATGGTCTCTTCCTTTCTGTTGAAATTGTCCACATGCTTGTGGATTTCAATGGCTTCTCTGTGTAGCCTGACATGGTGGTTGTTGGTGTGGTCCAGCATTTCTGTGTTCTCCAATAATATGCTGTGTCCAGGCTGGTTCAACAGGTGCTCTGCTATGGCTGACTTCTCTGGTTGAAGGAGTCTGCAGTGCCTTTCATGTTCCTTGATGCGTGTCTGGGCGCTGCGTTTGGTGGTCCCTATGTAGACTTGTCCACAGCTGCAGACTACACAGAGAAGCCATTGAAATCCACAAGCATGTGGACAATTTCTACAGAAAGGAAGAGACCATGAAAATGAACAAAATCTGGCTACCAGTATTAAAAAAACTCTAAAATTACAACAGCAAAACAGCAGAGAGGAAACAACCAGGCACAGATTAACACCTCCCAGCGAGAGATTTTCCCAGGTTCAGGCAGGCCTTCAAATGCTAATGTAGGTGATCAGCTGAAACATTCACACCTAACTGCAGCAGGGAAGAGCTCCTTGCCCCACCCCAGCCATTCCACAGATATATAAACCCATTGTCCCAATTCCAACAGACCTCACTACCTCTGAGGATGCTTGCCATAGATGCAGGCGAAACGTCAGGAGAAATGCCTCTAGAACATGGCCCGATAGCCCGAAAAAACCCACAAGAACCTAGTGATTCCAGCCATGAAAGCCTTCGACAATACATTGTTTTAATTACTGTTTATGTTTTATTTATTTTTTACCTTGGTGTTGTGCTGGCATCGAATTGTGCCTTTTTGTAAGCCGCCCTGAGTCCCCCCTCGGGGGTTGAGAAGGGCGGGGTAGAAGTCCAAGAAGTAATAATATCCCTTGTTGGGGATGAGAGGAACCATGCCTGAGATCACCCTAAGGACCTTTCGAAAGGCCAACATGTTTCTTCTTGTCAGTACAGCAGCTTTGCTTGTATGCCAATCACTCTTCCTTGACTCGGATCCTCTTTTAATTAAGAGCTGTCCTCCACAATCTCACCCCAAGCCAGGGATCAACGCAGAGGGCAGCTCTCCTCTCCTGGAGACATTTCTCAGCTGTGTTTTCTCTCCAGAGCTTCCACCTCCCAATTCCTTCTCTATTGGGAGGAAACCCGGGAAGTGTTTATCTATTTCCAGATCCAAGGCACATCCTCCACAACGGCAAATACCTTAGTTCTGCTCAGGCCTCACTTGGGGATCCTTTTAGCAACTTTGCACTTTTGAGAAGCAAGCAATGAAAGATGGACCAACATCTCAAGCCTCATGGACCATGTGCAATTACAGTATGCCATGTAGACCACCTACCTCTGGGACCATCATCCACAGTTTTACCTATCAACATCCAACAGAATATGTCCTCTCAGTCCTTGAGCAATTCTATGCTAGGCTTCTGTCAGAAGTTACCTTACGGTTGAACCTGGAGGACCTTGTAAGGGTCCTTCCAGACAGGCCCTATATCCCAGGATCTGATCCCAGGTTTTCTGCTTTAAACTAGATTATACAAATCCGCAATGCCAGATAATCTGGGATAAACAGAAAACCTGGGATCAGATCCTGGGATATAGGGCCTGTCTGGAATTGTCCTAAGTTTCTAGAGAAGGTATCTCATAACTTCTGACTAATGAGATTCATTTCAGTAGGGTTCACTATTATACATAGAGTCACACAAGAGGACCTTGCAAATTTCTACCTCTTGGAATTTTGTAGGTTCACCAAGGCAAGTCCATCATAACCTGAAGATGTCCATTTCAATAGAGTTCACTATGATTTTGTAGGTCCTCCAAGGCAGCTCCATCATAACCTGAAGATGTCAATTTCAATAGTGTTTGCTATTATTTTGTAGGTTCTCCAAGGCAGCTCCATCATAACCTGAGGATGTCCATTTCAATAGGGTTGACTATTATTTTGAAGGTACTCCAAGACAACTCAATCATAACCTGAAGATGTCCATTTCAATAGAGTTGACTATTATGTTGAAGGTCCTCCAGGACAACTCAATCATAACCTGAAGATGTCCATTTCAATAGGATTGACTATTATTTTGAAGGTCCTCCAAGACAACTCAATCATAACCTGAAGATGTCCATTTCAATAGAGTTGACTATTATTTTGAAGGTCCTCCAAGACAGCTCAATCATAACCTGAAGATGTCCATTTCAATAGGATTGACTATTATTTTGAAGGTACTCCAAGACAACTCAATCATAACCTGAAGATGTCCACTTCAATAGGATTCACTATTATTTTGAAGGTCCTCCAAGACAACTCAATCATAACCTGAAGATGTCCATTTCAATAGAGTTGACTATTATTTTGAAGGTCCTCCAGGACAACTCAATCATAACCTGAAGATGTCCATTTCAATAGGATTGACTATTATTTTGAAGGTCCTCCAAGACAACTCAATCATAACCTGAAGATGTCCATTTCAATAGGATTGACTATTATTTTGAAGGTCCTCCAAGACAACTCAATCATAATCTGAAGATGTCCATTTCAATAGGGTTGGCTATTATTTTGAAGGTCCTCCAAGACAACTCAATCATAACCTGAAGATGCCCATTTCAATAGGGTTGACTATTATTTTGAAGGTCCTCCAAGACAACTCAATCATAACCTGAAGATTTGAAGATGTCCATTTCAATAGGGCTGACTATTATTTTGTAGGTCCTCCAAGACAACTCAATCATAACCTGAAGATGTCCATTTCAATAGGGTTGGCTATTATTTTGAAGGTCCTCCAAGACAACTCAATCATAACCTGAAGATGCCCACTTCAATAGGGTTGACTATTATTTTGAAGGTCCTCCAAGACAACTCAATCATAACCTGAAGATTTGAAGATGTCCATTTCAATAGGGCTGACTATTATTTTGAAGGTCCTCCAAGACAACTCAATCATAACCTGAAGATGTCCATTTCAATAGGGTTGGCTATTATTTTGAAGGTCCTCCAAGACAACTCAATCATAACCTGAAGATGCCCATTTCAATAGGGTTGACTATTATTTTGAAGGTCCTCCAAGACAACTCAATCATAACCTGAAGATCTGAAGATGTCCATTTCAATAGGGCTGACTATTATTTTGTAGGTCCTCCAAGACAACTCAATCATAACCTGAAGATGTCCATTTCAATAGAGTTGACTATTATTTTGAAGGTCCTCCAAGACAACTCAATCACCTGAAGACGTCCATTTCAATAGGGTTTGCTATTATTTAGTAGGTCCTCCAAGACAACTCAATCATAACCTGAAGATGTCCATTTCAATAGGGTTGACTATTATTTTGAAGGTCCTCCAAGACAACTCAATCATAACCTGAAGACGTCCATTTCAATAGGGTTGGCTATTATTTTGAAGGTCCTCCAAGACAACTCAATCATAACCTGAAGATGTCCATTTCAATAGCGTTGACTATTATTTTGAAGGTCCTCCCAAGACAACTCAATCATAACCTGAAGATGTCCATTTCAATAGGGTTGGCTATTATTTAGTAGGTCCTCCAAGACAACTCAATCATAACCTGAAGACGTCCATTTCAATAGGGCTTCCTATTATTTAGTAGGTCCTCCGAGGCAGCTCTATCACAACCTGAAGATGTCAATTTCAATATGGTTCACTATTATGTTGTAGATCCTCTGAAGTAGCACTATCATAACCTGAAGATGTCCATTTTAATTAGGTTTGCCATTATTTTGCAGGTCCTCTGAGGCAGCACTACCATAACCTGAATATGTCCAATTCAATAGAGTTCATTATCATCCATGGTTTCCTGTTGCCAAGGAATACAGGGATCCATTATCAGCTGGATAATGGAGAAAGACAGGGAGTTTCAGGGGAAAAAAACATCAATTTCTACTTTATTGACTCTTCTAAAGCCTTTGACTGTGTGGATCATAATAAATTGTGGCAAGTTCTTGATGATATGTATGGGGAGACCAAATCACCTTGTCTCTTTCCTTATTTATTTATTTATCGTGTCATCAGCAACCATACCATTGTGTTACAATTCTAACAGAACAAAACAAACACACAGATTAAAAAGAAAAAAAGAAAAAAAAAACATACACAGATTTTGCAAACTTGGTAGTTGGTTAAATGTCCTTTGACCAGTATCTGGCCACTTGGAGTGCCTCTGGTGTTGCCACAAGAAGGTCCTCCATCGTGCATGTGACAGGGCTCAGGGTGCATTGCAGTAGGTGGTCAGTGGTTTGTTCTTCTCCGCACTCGCATGCCGAGGATTCCACCCTGTAGCCCCATTTCTTAAGATTGGCTCTGCATATCGTGGTGCCAGAGCGCAGTCTGTTCAGCGCTTTCCAAGTCACCCAGTCTTCTGTGTGCCCAGGGGGGAGTCTCTCATCTGGTATCACCCATGGATTGAGGTGCTGGGTTTGGGCCTGCCACTTTTGGACTCTCGCTTGCTGGGGTGTTCCAGCGAGTGTTTCTGTAGATCTAAGAAAACAATGTCTTGATTTAAGTCATTGACGTGCTGGCTGATACCCAAACAGGGGATGAGCTGGAGATGTCTCTGCCTTGGTCCTTTCACTATTGGCTGCTACTTCCTGGCGGATGTCAGGTGGTGCAATACCGGCTAAGCAGTGTAATTTCTCCAGTGGTGTGGAGCGCAGACACCCTGTGATAATGCGGCATGTCTCATTAAGAGCCACATCCACTGTTTTAGTGTGGTGAGATGTGTTCCACACTGGGCATGCATACTCCAGCAGCTGAGTATGAGTCTCTCTCCTGAGGAATCTGGACCAAGTAGCAACAGTAAGAACTGACCATGGAACAACGGACTGGTTCAAGATTGGGAAAGGCATACGGCAGGGTTGTCCACTCTCCCCCAACCTATTCAACTTGTGTGCAGAACACATCATGCGATATGCAGGGCTTGACAAATGCAAGGCTTCGGTGAAAATTGCTGGAAGAAACATTAACAACCTGAGATATGCAGATGATACCACTTTGATGGCTGAAAGCGAGGAGGAGCTGAGGAGTCTTCTCACCAAGATGAAAGAAGAAAACAAAAAAGCTGGGTTGCAGCTAAACATCAAAAAAACCAAGATTATGGCAACAAGAATGAATGACAACTGGAAAATAGAGGGAGAAAATGTGGAGGCCGTGACAGGGTTTGTATTTCTAGGTGGGAAGATGTGTGTAGACGCAGACTGCAGCCAGGAAATCAGGAGACGCTTACTTCTTGGGAGGAGAGCAAGGACCACTCTCGATCAAAGAGTGAAAAGTAGAGACATCACACTGACAGCGAAAGTCCACATAGTCAAAGCAATGGTATTCCCCATAGTTACCTATGGATGTGAGAGCTGGACCTTAGGGAAGGCTGAGCAAAGGAAGAGAGACGCTTTTGAACTGTGGTGCTGGAGGAAAGTTCTGAGAGGGCCTTGGACAGCGAAAAGATCCAACCAGTCCATAGTTCAGGAAAGAAAGCCCTACTTCTCACTGGAGGGAAGAATAGTAGAGGCCAAGATAAAGTACTTTGGTCATATCATGAGGAGACAGGAAAGCTTAGAGAAGACAATGATGCTGGGGGAAATGGAAGGAAAAAGGAAGAGAGGCCAACCAAAGGCAAGGTGGAGGGATGGCATCCTTGAAGGGACTGGCTTGACCTTGAAGAAGCTGGGGGTGGCGACAGCCAACACCAACGATGGAATTGAATCAAACTTGGCACACAGTTCTCCCATGACCAACAGAAAAAATTGGAAGGGTTTGGTGGGCATTGACCTTGAGTTTGGGAGTTGTAGTTCGCCTACATCCAGAGAGCACTGTGGGCTCAAACAATGATGGATCTGGACCAAACTTGGCACGGATACTCAATATTCCCAAATGTGAACACTGATGGGGTTTGGGGAAAATAGAGTTTGACATTTGGGAGTTGTAGATACTGGGATTTATAGTTCACAAACAGTCAAAGAGCATTCTGAACTCCACCAACGATGGAATTGAATCAAACTTGGCACACAGAACTCCCATGAGCAACAGAAAACATTGGAAGGGTTTGGTGGGCACTGATCTTGAGTTTTGGAGTTGTAGTTCACCTACCTCCAGAAAGCACTGTGGACTCAAACAATGATGGATCTGGACCAAACTTGGCACGAATTCTCAATATGCCCAAATGTAAACACTAGTGGAGTTTGGGGAAAATAGACCTTGACATTTGGGAGTTGTAGTTGCTGGGATTTATAGTTCATTCTGAACCCTACCAACGATTGAATTGGGGCAAACTTCCCACACAGAACCTCCATGACCAACAGAAAATACTGTGTTTTCTGGTGGTCTTTGGTGACCCCTCTGACACCCTCTCATGACCCTTCCAAGGGTCCCGACCCCCAGGTTGAGAAACACTGTTCTAGAAGAAGGCCATATAGCCCGAAAAGCCTACAACAGGGGTTCTCAACCTTCCTAATGCTGTGACCCCTTAGTACAGTTCCTTATGCTGTGGTGACCCCCAACCATAACATTATTTTTGTTGCTACTTCACAACTATAATTTTGCTCCTGTTATTAATTATCTTGTAAATATCTGATATATGCAGGATGTATTTTCATTCATTTGGCACGAATACTCGATACGCCCAAATCTGGATACTGGTGGGGTTGAGGGGAGGATTGATTTTGTCATTTGGGAGTTTTAGTTGTTGGGATTTATAGTTCACCTACAATATCAAAGAGCGTTCTGAACTCCACCAATGATGGAATTGAACCGAACTTGGGTCACAGAGTTCCCATGACCAACAGAAAATACTAGAAGGGTTTGGTGGGCATTGACCTTGGGTTTTGGAGTTGTAATTCACCTACATCCAGAGAGCACTGATGTATCTGGACCAAACTTGGCATGAATACTCAATATGCCTAAATTTGGACACTGGTACTGTCAAGACCCAGGCGGACCAGCAAGGCAGGACAGCAGTTAAGGAGTTAACCAAAGGTCTTTAATGTCAATTAACACATGAAAAAGGGCTCTTAAAAGCAGAGCAATAAACACAAAAGAGCTTGTAGCCAGCAGGAATGTAAACAAACAAAGGTCCAGGCAGTCAGTGCTGCGAAAAGGAAAGCAAGAATAACACAGGCAAAAAGGCTTGAAGTCAGCGTCAAAACTCAGTCAATTCCAAAGTCCAAACAAATCAAGAAACAGTAATCCGCATGAGGAGCGGTCCAACGAAGTCACCAAGGGATAAGCAGGAGCGTAGAGTGGTCAGGCAGTCCAAGGGTCAGGGCAGGAGATAAGACTCACGAATCCAGTTCCGGCAAGGTCGTCCACACAGTCAGGAAGCCACGAAGCTGTAAGCAGGAACTCAAGGCAAGAGTTTAGGAACAAGGCACACGGAAACACGACACTTTGAACTCTGCAACTAGACTGCTCCCAAGCTACTCCTTAAATCTCATCAGAGTCACTGGATTCACTTCCAGGTGCATCCATTTCCACAGGTGCATCACGACTTCTCCATTGCTGCCATTTTGTACTTCGGACTGCATCTTGCAAGGTAGTATCTGAAACCCAAGTGTCTGTGAAACCCTGGAACTCATCGCTGGAAGTTGGAGCATTAACCACATCTAACACTTCCTGGACCCTGGTCCAGTCCAGCTCTTCCTCTTCGCTGTCAGACTCCTCACAATCTGCTACGTCTTTAAGACGCTTGGAAATGGATTCCTCATCACTGTCTGAGCTGCGTGCTACTCGCTTTACACCACGGTAATCCTCCACCTCCATTTCCTCGCGAGTAAACCCCTCAAAATCCTCCTCATCCGTAGGCTCTAGGAACAAGTCTCTAATGCGCTTCAGCTGTTGCTGAGCGTCTTCCTCTTCCAAGCCTCCTTTCCTTCTACTACTATTAGTAGGTACATGAGACACACGCTGAGTTACAACAGGTACGGTTTGGGGAGGATAGACCTTGACATTTGGGAGTTGTAGTGGCTGAGATATATAGTTCAATTATAATCAAAGAGCAGTCTGAACTCCACCAATGATAGAATTGGGTCAAACTTCCCACATGAAACCCTCATGACCAACAGAAAATACTGTTTGGCGACCCCTCTGGCACCCCTCGCGACCCCCCCAGGGGTCCCGACCCCAAGGTTGAGAAACACTGGCCTACAACAACCCAAAATGGTGAACATTGGTAAGCCAAACCATAGCCCTGATAAACAAGAAGAAGGTATATCGGCACGCTAAGGACTGCAAACAAAAATAGGGAGAAATCAAAGGAAAAGCAGAGCGAGCTGGCTGAAATACGACGGTCAAAGTGACTTGAAAGCCTCCCTTTGAAGCCTGGCTGGAGCTGGGTCCGCTGTCCTTCTGCCTGTCCCTTTGCTCCCACGCTCCTTCTCCAAATGCCCCCGGATAGATTTTTAATTAAGGAGCATGTCCCTCCCACGGCTTCAGTATCAACCCGGCTTGTTTTTATCTAACGCCCAGAGGAGTTCATTACTGTAATTTATCACCGCAATTATTATTATTATTACTACAGAGACTTGCCTTGTGGAATGGGGCTATTTTGTCCCCTTCCCTCTGCGGCTGCCGCTCTTGCTTGGATTCCATTAAGATTTAATGCATGCTTTCCAAGTGTATCTGATACCCCACTTTTGGAACATCTTAACATTTAAGGGGAAACGGCGCTTCGGAAAAAGGAATGCGCCTATTTGAACGTAAGATCCTTCAGCTTCCACCTTGAAGAGAACGTCCAGGTATTTGTACTATCACATCCAAGAAAGTGTATGTATTTTTCTGCACAATCTTGCGCATTTTCCTAAAGCAGTGTTTACCAATCTTCCTCGTGCTGCAACTCCTTTATACAGTTCATCATGTTGTGGTGACCCCCAAATATAACATTATTTTCAGTATTGTTGAAGGCTTTCACGGCCGGAATCACTGGGTTGTTGTCGGTTTTTTCGGGCTATATGGCCATGTTCTAGAGGCATTCTCTCCTGACGTTTTGCCTGCATCTATGGCAAGCATCCTCAGAGGTAGTGAGGTCTGCTGGAACTAGGAAAAAGGGTTTATATATCTGTGGAATGACCAGGGTGGGACAAAGGACTCTTGTCTACTGGAGCTAGGTGTGAAAGTCTCAACTGACCACCTTGATTAGCATTTGATAGCCTGACAGTGCCTGGAACAATCTTTTGTTGAGACGTGATTATATGTTATATTATATGGAGATTAACACCTCCCAGCAACAGATTTTCCCAGGTTCAGGCAGGCCTTCAAATGCTAATGAAGGTGATTAGCTAAACATTCACACCTAATTGCAGCAGGGAAGAGCTCCTTGCCCCACCCCAGCCATTCCACAGATATATAAACCCATTGTCCTAATTCCAACAGACCTCTACCTCTGAGGATGCTTGCCATAGATGCAGGCGAAACGTCAGGAGAAATGCCTCTAGAACATGGCCATATAGCCCGAAAAAACCCACAAGAACTGAGTGATTATATGTCCTTGTTTGTTTCCTCTCTGCTGTTTTGCTGTTGTAATTTTAGAGTTTTTTTTAATACTGGTAGCCAGATTTTGTTCATTTTCATGGTTTTCTCCTTTCTGTTGAAATTGTCCACATGCTTGTGGATTTCAATGGCTTCTCTGTGTAGTTTGACATGGTGGTTGTGAGAGTGGTCCAGCATTTCTGTGTTCTCAAGCATCTAATCACCTCTAAATAAAAGATTGCTCCAGGCACTGCCAGGCCATCAAATGCTAATCAAGGAGGTCAGTTGAAACATTCACACCTAGCTCCAGCAGACAAGAGTCCTTTGTCCCACCCTGGTCATTCATTCCACAGATATATAAACCCCTTTTTCCTAGTTCCAACAGACCTCACTACCTCTGAGGATGCTTGCCATAGATGCAGGCAAAACGTCAGGAGAGAATGCCTCTAGAACATGGCCATATAGCCCCAAAAAACCTACAACAACCCATTATTTTCATTGCTACTTCACAACTGTGATTTTACTACTGTTATGAATCATAATGTAAATATCTGATGTATTTTCATTCACTGGACCAAATTTGGCACAAATACCCAATACGCCCACATTTGAATGCTGGTGGGGTTTATGGGGAGGGATTGATTTTGTCATTTGGGAGTTGTAGTTTGTTGGGATTTATAGTTCACCTACAATCAAAGAGCATTCTGAACTCCACCAATGATGCAATTGAACCAACTTGGCACACAGAACTCCCAATACATTCAAATTTGAATGCTGGTGGGGTTGGGGGGCAGATTGATTTTGTCATTTGGGAGTTGTTGTTTGTTGAGATTTATAGTTCACCTACAATCAAAGAGCATTCTGAACTCCACCAATGATGGAATTGAAACCAAACTTGGCATACAGAACTCCCATCACCAAGAGAAAACACTGGAAGGGTCTGGTAGGCATTGACCTTGAGTTTTGGAGCTGTAGTTCACCTTCATCCAGAGAGCACTGTGGACTCAAACAATGACTGATCTGAACCAAACTTGGCACAGATACTCAATGTGCCCAAATGTGAACACTGGTGGCATTTGGGGGAAAATAGACCTTGACATTTGGGAGTTGTAGTTGCTGGGATTTATAGTTCACCTACAATCAAAGAGCATTCTGAACTCCTCAAGGATGGAATTGAACCAAATTTGGCACACAGAACTCCAACGACCAACAGAAAATACTGGAAGGGACTGCTGGCCAATGGTCTTGAGTTTGGAGTTGTAGTTCACCTTCATCCAGAGAGCCCTGTGGACTCAAACAATGACTGATCTGGACCAAACTTGGCACGGATACTCAATGTGCCCAAATGTGAACACTGGTGGCATTTGGGGGAAAATAGACCTTGACATTTGGGAGTTGTAGTTGCTGGGATTTATAGTTCACCTACAATCAAAGAGCATACTGAACCACACCAATGGTGGCATTGGGCCAAACTTCCCACACATAACCTCCATGCCTTGAATACACTCACTTAGGGTTTCCTAAGACCATCAGAAATATATATGTCCTGACCCCCAGGTTGGGAAATGCTGTCCTAAAGAATATATTTTGGTATGCATGCAACCCCAAGTCAGTGATGTCCATACGCTTGGTAGAACTTTATGTATTCCTTGCAGATATACACATCTTATTCAGTTCTTGTTTACGTTCTATTTATCACAAACTGGTCCAACACGAACAACTCGGCTCAGTACCTTGGATCATTTCTTTACAGTTCAGACTGGGAAATGTAAATCTTTGACTATTTTGTCCTCCGCTGTGAGGATGAATAATTAAAGTCGTTTTCTCCGCACCGTAGGAGAAAACTAATATTCCTCTGCAGAATTCTCCCTGTTCTCAAATGCCCTAATGTGTTGTTGCTGCGGAGGAAAACTGCATTTTCTTGTGCAAAGAAAAGTGTGCTCGGTGCAGAAAAATGAGAGTCTCGCCTTTTCTCCAGCTTCCAAGCCAGCAAGGTTTTGCAGCCAGCTATATTTCAGGAAATCAAGCTCAAGCAGATACTTCCTTGGCTTCAGTTGGCGTTCACACCAAAAGAAGGACCTGTTTCATACACATATGTTCATGTTTGAAGCCACTTCCAAGAGTTTGTTTGGATTTTTTTTATGTTTGCTTGCTTGCTTGTTTTGCCATTGTGGCACCTCTGCTAAAGTTCTGGACAACCTTGGAGGGGAGCATTGAGGTTGCCTGATCTCCAGGCCCCCAAGACTTGTAGTCTTACAAGGTATTTAGCCTTCTCTTGGTGCTTCTTCAAACTACAAATCCTGGGACTCCGTAGTATGGAGCTTGGGTGTGCTGTCGCACGCTGGGCCTGTGCATATGACTGTAGATAGGACATAAATTCTGTGTGCCCAAGGGGACGCCGGGGCTGCCTCAGATTAAAGGCCCTTGGACCTCCCCAAAACAAAGTTCTGTAGAGGCTTAAAGTAAGTCCAACAATGTTATTTATTGATGAAAACAAACAGGTACTTTAAAGCTTTCTTAACAGTCTATTGGCTCTTGCAATCTTGTTCACTAGGAACAGGTGTAATCGAGGTTGATTTTGAGAAGGTCTCCCCAGTAAGAGAGACCCCGAGGACCGCACCAAAGAGGGTCCCTGAACCTTGGTGAGAACAGGGAAGTCGAATTCCAGTGGTAAAAATATTAAAAATAACATAAATCCCATCAAAGCGGAAGAAGATGGCGACCGAGGCACTTTCTTAGCGATTCAGCTGAGATCGGATGCAATTGTGGGAATATTTCCACCACAAGCATGCCAACACAGAGTTTACAGGCATTTTTATAGGCAAAGTACAGAAAAACATTTCAAATTCCCCACCCGTCCTTCCCTGCCCTGCTTCTTGCTGATTGGTTGACAGTTCGAACAGCTGGGAGGAGGCTTGGCAGCCCGCCTCGCTCTGGGTCAATCAGCAGGCTTCCCCGCCTCTGGGGAGCCAATCAGCGCGTTCCTCTCGCTTCCAAGGATGGATGAATCAGGAGAGAGGAGGCGGGACAAGCGCGGACAATGGGAAGGAGATGGGACTATACCTTTGCCAGCCAGCTGGAACTTTGAGGCATTGTTTTGGCCGGCAAAGCTTGATTTCATTAAGAAAGGTTTTTCCTGTCCTGGATCTGATAAGGTGTATCTTTTGATGGGTCTTGTGAAAGAAATAAACAGAGACGGGGCGAGGAGACCCCTGGGGCTGTCCTCGTCCCTTTGTAATTTAATCAAAATGTCCAAAGAAACTTCCTTGTCTGTCAGATGAACTCAGAAAACCAACAAAGGATTTTTCAACTTGTTATTGTCCATGCGAAATGTTGGATGATCAGGTTGGTTTCGAGGGGGGCTATGGCCCTCCCTCAGGCGCTAAGCAGTCCCTGGTCGCATATTTTCTGGGGCAAAGAGCAAGGGGAAAGGCAGAAGGGCAAATGATATTTCATACATATACAATCAATACATAAACCTTACAAAAAGATCCCATCCCCATCCCACATCCCAAATATATTTAATAAAAGAATTGATATTTTTTATTATTTGAAGACTCTGAGTTCGAGGCATCTTGAGAAAATCCATGAGAAATAGAGCTGTCCTGGAGCCCAGGACAGACAATAGAAAGTTCGTTGGTCCTGTGAAAGTCAACAGATGGTCAACTGCTACAAATCCACAGTTTGGTCCTTGGGGAACTATAACTCCTTCCCCAGGGCTGGGCTTCCTGCTCTGGCTTCTCCCCAAGGCCCCATGGGGGGGGGGGACCTCGATGTCACAGGCACTATCTTCCTAACTGTATACTAACTAATGGGGAAATCCTTAACTTCTAATCTGGGCAGTCTGTCTTTGCCCCTGATGGCGTGGAGCCCCTACACCCGGTACCAACTGCTTCTGGCTTCCACGAGCGACCCTTACCAAGCAGAGCTTTGTAGACTTCCAGGGAAAAAGGAGTTCAGGTTTCGGTGATGGTTGGCTAAAGTCCCTCAGCAAAGGAGCTGTAAGGCTGTATAATCCTCAGCCAAACTGTAGGCTGTATAATCCCGGCCAAGCTGTAGAAGACGAAGCTTTCTACAGGAGCTCTTGGTTGTATGTCCTGTGCGAAAGGCTTCTCTCTGAGAACTGAACTCAAAAAGGCTCCTATTCCCTCCAAAAACCCAAAAGGGGGTGGGACCAGGGAACCTAACTATAATTGACAGGTGGCTTGCCCTATGATTGCAGCCAAAAGAAGCCACCTATCTGCAGAGTCCCTGAAACTTAGGACTGCAACAAACATTAAATGCAAAGCAAACAAAATTGGAGCTTCTGGTACAGCTGTACCAGCACACAGAACTCCCACGACAAACAGAATGTATATATATCAGTGATTGGTTGGGGGGGGGGGGGGAGGCACCAAAATACTGTTTGCTTATTGTTGAAAATTACCTATAGCCACCTCTGCATCAGATTGTCCAGTTCAGGTATCTCTTACTCCTGTTCTTGTTAGGAGGAGGAAACAGGAGTACGAGTACGAGTACGAGAACTGGACAAAAACAGGAGCTTTTTTGCTGAGTTCCAGGGCCAGACAAGTAAATAACAAAAACAGAAGAACGCCCTGCCTCACGGAGTGTGCTTGCTCCATCCATGTTTAACATTTACACAAATGACCGACCACTGCCAGAAGGGACAGAGAGTTTCATATATGTTGACATCATGCCATCACCGCCCAAGCAGGGAGCTTTGAAATGGTTGAACGGAAGCTCTTCAAAGCTTTAGGTGCTTTTTTGCCTATTACAGAGAAAACCAGCTTGCTCCATCCATGTTTAACATTTACACAAATGACCAGCCACTGCCAGAAGGGACAGAGTGTTTCATATATGCTGACGATCGTGCCATCACCACTCAAGCAGGGAGCTTTGAAATTGTTAAACAGAAGCTCTCCAAAACTTTAGGTGCTTTTACTTCCTATTACAGGGAAAGCCAGCTTACTCCATCCATGTTTAACATTTACACAAATGACCAGCCACTGCCAGAAGGGACAGAGTGTTTCATATATGCTGACGATTGTGCCATCACCGCTCAAGCAGGGAGATTTGAAATGGTTGAACAGAAGCTCTTCAAAGCTTTAGGTGCTTTTACTTCCTATTACAGGGAAAACCAGCTTGCTCCATCCATGTTTAACATTTACACAAATGACCAGCCACTGCCAGAAGGGACAGAGTGTTTCATATATGCTGACGACTGTGTCATAACCGCTCAAGAAGGGAGTTTTGAAATGGTTGAACGGAAGCTCTTCAAAACTTTAGGTGCTTTTTTGCCTATTACAGAGAAAACCAGCTTGCTCCATCCATGTTTAACATTTACACAAATGACCAGCCACTGCCAGAAGGGACAGAGTGTTTCATATATGTTGATGATCATGCCATCACCGCCCAAGCAGGGAGCTTTGAATCTCTCCAAAGCTCTAGGTGCTCTTACTGCCTATTACAGGGGAAACCAGTTGACTCCTCATCCATCTAAAACACAGACATATGATTTTCATCTTAAGAACAGTCAAGCATCTCGAGCTCTGGCGATGATCTAGGAAGGAATCCCACTGGAACATTGCAGCACACCCAAATATGTGGGAGTTACCCTGGACCGTTCTCTGACTTACAAGAAGCACTGCCTGAATATCAAGCAAAAAGTGGGTGCTAGAAATAATATCCTGCGAAAGTTGACTGGCACAACCTGGGGATCACAACCAGACACAATGAAGGCATCTGCCCTTGCGCTTTGCTTCTCTGCTGCTGAATATGCATACCCAGTGTGGAATATATTGCACCACATTAAAACAGTGGATGTGGCTCTTAATGAGACATGTTGCATTATCACAGGATGTCTACACCCCACACAACTGGAGAAATTACACTGTTTAGCCAGTATTGCACCACGTGACATCCATTGGGAAGTAGCAGACAGCAATGAAAGGACAAAGGCAGGGACATCTTCAGTCCATCCTCTGTTTGGATATCAGCCAGCATGCCAACGTCTTAAATAGAAAGAACCGTTTGATATACTACAACTCCCATCATCTTAGATACACAGCCTGGGGGTGATAGGTGCTGGTAGAGGCAAAGGAGGCTCAAGAAGGAAACTACACACAAAAGGAAACAGTAGTTGCGACAGGAGCGAAATCCCAGCTGTTTTTCCAGAGAAAGGAGAACGACTCACATTCTGGGCTGTGTTTTTGAATTGTAACAGAACTGTAATCGCTAATGATTTATGACTTTGGAGGACGGGGATTTCCAAACGATCGCGGATTTTGCTTACGCCAAGCAAATGGATGTTTCCCTCTTCGTATTTATAATTCTTTAAAATTCCCCATCTCGGTTCCCCGTTGAGTAACTAAAGAGCATCAGTGCGCAATGCTGATGGAGAATCGATTAAAACTACCTAGCCAGAGGCTTGGGGTTCACATGCCATCAATCACGTTAACTTTTTTTCCTGGTATTTTTTTTCCTCCTCTTCTCTTTCTTTCTTTCTTTCTTTCTTTCTTTCTTTCTTTCTTTCTGGTTTGTAGAATTTAGGGAAAGAAGGTACCAGAACTCTTCCTTTTCCAGAAGTTTCCCACTTCCATATCCAAAGCTGAATAATATCGCAACTTTGCAAATATAATCATAACAATGTATTGTCGAAGGCTTTC
Source organism: Anolis sagrei (assembly GCF_037176765.1). NCBI lineage: Eukaryota > Metazoa > Chordata > Lepidosauria > Squamata > Anolidae > Anolis > Anolis sagrei. The sequence continues at coordinate 3,863,812 of NC_090027.1, forward strand.
ATGGCTGGAATCACTCAGTTCTTGTGGGTTTTTTCGGGCTATATGGCCATGGCCTAGAGGCATTTCTCCTGACGTTTCGCCTGCATCTATGGCAAGCATCCTCAGAGGTAGTGAGGTCTATTGGAACTAGGAAAAGGGGTTTATATATCTGTGGAATGACCAGGGTGAGACAAAGGGCTTTTGTAAGTTGGGCTAGGTGTGAATCCTTCAACTGACCACCTTGATTAGCATACAATGGGCTGACTGTGCCTGGATTAAAAAATTCTGTACCAGTATTAAAAAATTCTAAAATTGCAACAGCAAAACAGCAGAGAGAAAAACAGGCAGGGACATCTAATCACCTTTCAAGAAGAGTTTGCTCCAGGCACAGTCAGCCCATTGTATGCTAATCAAGGAGGTCAGTTGAAAGATCCACACCTAGCCCAACTTACAAAAGCCCTTTGTCTCACCCTGGTCATTCCACAGATATATAAACCCCTTTTTCCCCAGCTCCAGCAGACCTCACCTCTGAGGATGCTTGCCATAGATGCAGGCGAAACGTCAGGAGAAATGCCTCTAGAACATGGCCATATAGCCCGAAAAAACCCACAAGAACTGAACTATTCTCGTGCTCAGCGTTCCGTCTTTCAGAGTTCCATAGTTCTAATCCATTAATCATTTCCTGGCTGCCAATCCGCTACCGGGCACAATTCAAGGTGCTGGCTTTAGCCTATAAAGCCCTAAACGGTTCTGGCCCCGCTTACCTCTCCAAACGCATCTCCACCTATGAACCGACTAGAACACTAAGATCGTCTGGGGAGGCCCTGCTCTCGATCCCGCCTGCGTCACAGGCGCGCCTGGCGGGGACGAGAGACAGGGCCTTCTCAGTGGTGGCCCCTCGGCTATGGAATGCCTTGTCGGCAGACATCAGACAGGCACCTTCGTTGCTGACGTTTCGGAGAATGGTCAAGACCTGGCTTTACGAACAAGCGTTTGGCTAAGCAATGCAACTAATTAAGGAAGACGGTAATTGGAACATAGGAACGGCACAACGACTATGAGAACGGATCTGATTTCAACTGAGGCATTATATATGTGGTCTGTTGATTTGTCCTGTCTGATTGTTAATTGTTGTGGATCGACGTCCTCGATCCTGTTGTTGTATTGCTGTGTTTTAATTGCACTGTAGAATCATAGAATCATAGAATCAAAGAGTTGGAAGAGACCTCATGGGCCATCCAGTCCAACCCCCTGCCAAGAAGCAGGAATATTGCATTCAAATCACCCCTGACAGATGGCCATCCAGCCTCTGCTTAAAAGCTTCCAAAGAAGGAGCCTCCACCACACTCCCTCCGGGGCAGAGAGTTCCACTGCTGAACGGCTCTCACAGTCAGGAAGTTCTTCCTAATGTTCCGATGGAATCGGGCCATATAGCCCGAAAAAACCCACAAGAACTGAATAATCATAACAATCATGATGATTGGGTTATTGTAGGGTTTTTTTCGGGCTATATGGCCATGGTCTAGAGCAGGGGTCCTCTAACTTTTTAAACCGGGGGCCAGTTCACTGTCCCTCAGACCGTTGGAGGGCCGGACTATAGTTTTTGTAAAAAAAAATCAATAAAAAAATTCCTATGCACATTGCGCATATCTTATTTTGGTGTCTGGAAGGGCCCTGAGAGGGAGGGGGTTCTTTCTCGCCCTCTTTAGGCAGTAATTCCAGGAGCAGAGAATGGGAAATCTTCCTCTTTCTAGTCTGAACAAAATCTGGTTACCAATATTAAAAAAAACTCTAAAATTATATCTGTAAATAAAGAACAACACTCAAACACAGGGGAACTCCAGACAAGAAACAATCAGGGCCAGCTAATCACCTCTCCACAAAGGATTCTCCCTAAAAACTGTCAGGCTATGAAATGGTCATCAAGGTGGCCAATTGAAACATTCATACCTACCTCCAAAAGACAAGAGTTCTTTCTCCCACCCTGGATCTTCCACAATTTTCCTAGTTAAAGGTTTTCCTCTGACATGAAGTCCAGTCGTGTCGGACTCTGGGGTGTGGTGCTCATCTGCATTTCTAAGTCAAAGAGCCGGCGTTGTCTGTAGACACCTCCAAGGTCATGTGGCCAGCATGACTGCATGGAGCACCGGGGCAGCCTCCCTTGGCTGGCTCACACTGCCCATCGGGCCCGATGGGCAGCGTGAGCCTGCCAAGGGAGGAGCAGCCCCGTGCAGCCTACTCACGTGTAAAGCACCGGGTGAGGTGCTTTACACGCAAGTAGGCCACGCAGAGCAGCTGCCCTTGGCTGGTTCACACTGCCCATCGGACCTGACAGATAGCGTGAGCCTGCCAAGGGAGGAGCAGCCCCACGCAGCCTACTAGTGCGTAAAGTACCTTGCGAGGTGCTTTACATGCAAGTAGGCCACACGGAACAACTGCCCTTGGCTGGCTCACGCTGCCCATCGAGCCTGATGGATAGCATGAGCCAGCCAAGGGAGGGGCACTGTGTGGGGGGGGGGGCGCTCCTCCTCCGTGGGCCGGATAAGTGGCCTTGGCAGGCCAGAAGTGGCCTGCGGGCTGTAGTTTGGGGACCCCTGGTCTAGAGGCATTTTCTCCTGACGTTTCGCCTGCATCTATGGCAAGCATCCTCAGAGGAAGTGAGGTCTGTTGGAACTAGGAAAATGGATTTATATATCTGTGGAACAGGCCCGTAGCCAGGATTTCGATTCGGGAGGGGGGGGGGCTGAGGTTTTTTTTCAGGGGGGGGGTTCGGGGGGGCTGAGTTTCGGGGGGGGTGAGTCTGAGTGAAAGAGGGTCTGCTCTAGCAAACCTTTTGTATCATTACCCCAATACCCCCATGCATATGGGATATATTGAGTATGGCGATCAGGTCATGATATGAATAAACGTAACAGTTTAAATATTTCACCAGGAAGGCCTTTTCGCGAACCACCATGAGAATTTCGGGGGAGGGCTGAAGCCCCTCAAGCCCCCCCCCCCGGACATGCCTGTTGTGGAATGACCAGGGTGGGAGAAAGGACTCTTGTCTGCTGGAGCGAGGTGTGAATGTTTCAACTGACCACCTTGATTAGCATTTGATAGCCTGACAGTGCCTGGAGCAATCTTCTGTTGAGGGGTGATTAGAGGGATGATTAAACAAGGACATCTAATCACCCCTCAACAAAAGATTACTCCAGGCACTGCCAGGCCATCAAATGCTACAATGAGGTCATGAAGAGTTGGGAACGAATGAACAACAACAAGGAGGGACATCCTGCAGCACATTTTGCTCTAGCTTTTCAATGAATGTCTGATAGAGTCTCAAGCACTTCAACACAGTTTGTGGCTGCCACAAAACCAAAGTTTCTGGATTGTAGCAACTACTTTCAAAGTAAGTACCGCACAATTAAACAGGAAACAACACTTTGAAACAAAACAAAAAAAGATATTTTTTTCATATTTTGTTACATCTCTCTTAGGCGATCCCTCGTTGGACGAGTAAGATGGTCTTCCATTATGCATTTCCTTGTGGGTTCGTAGGTGGCTGTGGAGCCCTATTCTTGACCCGCATCTTCTCCCACAGTGAAGGCATTGGTTTTCAGGTGGAAGGCGGTCCCAGTCGGGGTTGGCTTGATGCACCTTCCTCCTGGCATGTTTCTCTCTTTCACCCTCCACTCGTGCCTCCTCGAATTCTGCAGCACTGCCGGTCACAGCTGACCTCCAGCTGGAGCGGTCAAGAGCCAGGGCTTCCCAGTTCTCAGTGCCTATGTCAGAGATTTTAAGGTTGGCTTTGAGCCCATCTTTCAATCTCTTTTCCTGTCCACCAACATTCCGTTTTCTGTTCTTAAGTTCAGAGTAGAGCAATTGCTTTGGGAGATGGTGGTCAGGCATCTGGACAACGTGGCCAGTCCAGCGGAGTTGATGGCGGAGGACCATTGCTTCAATGCTGGTGGTCTTTGCTTCTTCCAGCATGCTGACATTTGTCCGCTTGTCTTCCCAAGAGATTTGCAGGATTTTCCGGAGGCAGCGCTGATGGAATCGTTCCATGAGTTGCATGTAACGTCTGTAGACAGTCCACGTTTCGAAGACATAGAGCAGGGTTGGGAGGACAATAGCTTTATAGACAAGCACCTTGGTATCCCTATGGATGTCTCGGTCCTCAAACACTCTCTGCTTCATTCGGGAAAATGCTGCACTTGCAGAGCTCAGGCGGTGTTGTATTTCAGTGTCAAAGTTGACATCTGTAGATAATCCATGTTTTGCAGGTGTAGAACTGGGTTGGGAGTGCAATAGCTTTATAAACAAACACCTAGGTCTCCTTACGGATGTCCCGGTCCTCAAACACTCTCTGCTTCATTCAGGAAAATGCTGCACTCGCAGAGCTCAGGCGGTGTTGTATTTCAGTGTCAAAGTTGACATCTGTAGATAGTCCATGTTTTGCAGGTGTAGAGCTGGGTTGGGAGTGCAATAGCTTTATAAACATACACCTAGGTCTCCTTACGGATGTCCCGGTCCTCAAACACTCTCTGCTTCATTCGGGAAAATGCTGCACTCGCAGAGCTCAGGCAGTGTTGTATTTCAGTGTCAAAGTTGACATCTGTAGATAGTCCATGTTTTGCAGGTGTAGAGCTGGGTTGGGAGTGCAATAGCTTTATAAACATACACCTAGGTCTCCTTACGGATGTCCCGGTCCTCAAACACTCTCTGCTTCATTCGGGAAAATGCTGCACTCGCAGAGCTCAGGCAGTGTTGTATTTCAGTGTCAAAGTTGACATCTGTAGATAGTCCATGTTTTGCAGGTGTAGAACTGGGTTGGGAGTGCAATAGCTTTATAAACAAACACCTAGGTCTCCTTACGGATGTCCCGGTCCTCAAACACTCTCTGCTTCATTCGGGAAAATGCTGCACTCGCAGAGCTCAGGCGGTGTTGTATCTCGGTGTCGAAGTTGACTTTGGTGGAGAGGTGGCTGCCAAGGTATTGTTACATAGTACAATACAGTTAAACTGCATTATATGCATATAGATGGGACCTAACAAAAAAACCCTCCAGGACTTTGGAAGATGGAGCTCCTTTCAGCCACCATTAGCCAGAGTCTTGGAGAAGACTGTTCCCTCTTTGTAATATTTGTTTTAACCTGTCAGCGAGAGGGATTTCCCTCCACTCTCTCTCCTTTTCCCCCTGACAAGTGGGTCTGGATTTAATCAACACCGGGCCAAGCGTGTTTGGTTTGCGGAAGGTTATTTTGATGGGGGCCGGGACCGTGGAAAGACTTGCACCGAAGGCAGGGGCTGGAGCCTCCATTCGCTCCTCACAGCTGGTTTTGTTCCATGCCAGGGCTCTTGCTCACCGGCACCTTAGTATAAATATACATGATTTTTGTAAAAAGGGCTCATACAGAGCAGCAGTTCTATGCTCTTAGGGGAAAAAATCCCTCCTTCTCGACAAGAGGGCGATGAAAGATGAAGATGGATTGCAAGCATTTGGATTGTGCAAAAAAAATAAAGTTTCCACACCCGGAAAGGCGCAATTTCCTCTTGGTGCCAACTGGATGGCTACAAAAGACTTGCCTCTCCATCCCATCCAAAACTTTGGGAAAAGTGGTTCAATGATTCTTGGATTAGTGGCCCAAAATATAATATAACTAGCTGTCCCCAGCCACGCGTTGTCCCCCAGCCCTGTCGGCCGTCACCACCCCCAGCTCCTTCAAGGTCAGTCCAGTCACTTCAAGGATGCCGTCCATCCATCTTGCCCTTGGTCGGCCCCTCTTCCTTTTCCCTTCCACTTTCCCCAGCATCATTGTCTTCTCCAGGCTTTGCTGTCTCCTCATGATGTGGCCAAAGGACTTCAACTTTGTCTTTGGTTGGTTTCTAATATATGTAATTTCTTTATGTTTGGGGGTAAACAGTATTTGTTGCTGTTTCTTTGTCAGTGTTGGTGTGGAGAGTGTCTGGTTTTCCCACCCTGGAAAATAGACCTTGACATATGGGAGTTGTAGTTACTGGGATGTATAGTTCACCTACAATCAAAGAGCATTCTGAACTCCACCAATGATGGAATTGAACCAAATATGGCACACAGAACTCCCACGACAAATAGAAAATATATATCAGTGATTGGTTGGGGGGGGGTGGGGGGCACCAAAATACTGTTTGCTTACCGTTGAAAATTACCTAGGGCCACCTCTGCATCAGATTGTCCAGTTCGGGTATCTCTTACTCCTGTTCTTGTTAGGAAGAGGAAACAGGAGTACGAGGTATGCAAGGTATCATTGTCCTTCTTGCAGATATTTCAAATCTATGATACTATATCTCTCTGTGTGTGTGAATCATATCTATCTATCTATCTATCTATCTATCTATCTATCTATATCTATCTATCTATCTATCTATCTCTATGGCTAGATGTCTCTTTGTCAGAAGGGCTTTGATTACGTTTTCTTGCCCTGGTGAAGGGAGTTGGACTGGATGGCCTTGAGTATTTTCTGTTGGTCATGGGGGTTCTGGGTGGGAAGTTTGCCCTGATTCTGTCATTCATAGGGTTCAGAATGCCCTTTGATTGTAGGTGAACTGTGAATCCCAGTGACTACAACTCCCAAATGTCAAGGTCTATTTCCCACAAACTCCATCTGTGTTCATATTTGGGCATATTGAGTGCTTGTGCCAAATTTGGTCCAGATCCACCTCTGGATGTAGGTGAACTACAACTCCCAAACTCAAGGTCAATGCCCACCAAAACCCTTCCAGTATTTTCTGTTGGTCATGGCAGTTCTGTGTACCAAGTTTGGTTCAATTCCATCATTGATGGAGTTCAGAATGGTTTTTGATTGTAGGTGAACTATAAATCCCAGCAACTACAACTCCCAAATGACAAAATCATATTTTTTTGAGTGATGGTCACTCCTTGTGTTGTGAGGTGTTTTGTTGCCAAATTTGGTGTGATTTCGTTCATTGGTTCTTTTGTTTTTAAGGTACTCATTATGCACAGAGCATTTATATATAGATAGATAATAATATAATATAATATAATATAATATAATATAATATCTATCTATCTATCTATATAAATGCTCTGTTCGTTTTGAGTGACATCATAATTCAAAAACCACTGGCCTAATTGCCACCAAATTTGGCCACAAGACACCTAGCAGTTCAAAAACATGCAAATATGTGTAGGTCAATAGGTACCACTTTGGTGGGAAAGTAACAACACTCCATGCAGCCATGCCAGTGGCCACATGACTTTGGAGGTGTCTATGGATGACGCTGGCTCTTCGGCGTAGAAATGGAGATGAGCGCCAACTCATCGGACACAACTGGACTTCATTTCAGGGGAAAACCTTTACCTGACCTATTATTATTATTTGAAACACAACAAGATCAGTACACAGCAAACAAGATCACTATCCTGGCTGTTGTATTGGATCACACGTCGGACATTGTTGTTGTTGTTGTTGTTGTTGTTGTTGTTGTTGTGTCCATGGATTCTGTATCCATGGATCGGACCATCTACAACTCTTAGGATTCCAATGTATTGTCGAAGGCTTTCATGGCCGGAATCACTGGGTTGTTGTAGGTTTTTTTAGGGCTATATGGCCATGTTCTAGAGGCATTCTCTCCTGACATTTCGCCTGCATCTATGGCAAGCATCCTCAGAGGTTGTGAGGTCTGTTGGAACTTAGGATTCCATAGCAACGAGTCAAGGTGGTCAAAGTGGTATCAAAATGTATTAATTCTCCAGTGTAGATGCCCCCATGGATCCAAGGGGCCAAGGCTACCACTAAAATTCATTGCCTTGGTCAGACCACACCTGGAATACTATGTTCAGTTTTGGACACCACAGTTGAAGGGAGATGTTGACTTTAAGCTAGAATGTGTCCAGAGGAGGGCGAGTAAAATAATCAAGGGTCTGATAAACAACCCTTATGAGGAGCGGCTTAAAAAGCAGTGCATGTTCAGCCTTCAGAAGAGAAGACTGAGAGGAGACATGATGAGGGCTACGGATAAAGATGTGAGGGGAAGTCCTAGGGAGGAGGAAGTAAGCTTGTTTTCTGCTGCTCTGGAGACTAGGACGTGGAACAATGGCTTTGAACTACAAGAAAGGAGATTCCACCGAACATGAGGAAGAACTTCCTGACTGTGAGAGCTGTTCAGCAGTGGAACTCTCTGCCCCAAAGTGTGGTGGAGGCTCCTTCTTTGGAAGTTTTTAAACAGAGGCTGGATGGCCATCTGTCGGGGGTGCTTTGAATGCATTTTTCCTGCTTCTTGGCAGAATGGGGTTGGACTGGATGGCCCAGGAGGTCTCTTCCAACTCTTTGATTCTATGATTGTAAGTGGCCAAGGCCACCACTAGAATTAATTGCCTTGGTTAGACCACACCTGGAATCACACTGTGTCCATTTCAGGGCACCACAATTGAAGAAAGATATTGACAAGGTGGAACGTGTCCAGAGGAGGGCGAGTAAAAGGATCAAGGGTCTGTAGAACAACCCTTATGAGGAGCAGCTTAAAGAGCAGGGCATGTTTAGCCTTCAGAAGAAAAGACTGAGAGGAGACATGATGAGGGCTACAGATAAAGATGTGAGGGGAAGTCCTAGGGAGGAGGAAGTAAGCTTGTTTTCTCCTGCTCTGGAGACTAGGACGTGGAACAATGGCTTTGAACTACAAGAAAGGAGATTCCACCGAACATTAGGAAGAACTTCCTGACTGTGAGAGCTGTTCAGAAGTGGAACTCTCTGCCCCAAAGTGTGGTGGAGGCTCCTTCTTTGGAAGCTTTTAAACAGAGAATGGATAGCCATCTGTCGGGGGTGCTTTGAATGCATTTTTCCTGCTTCTTGGCAGAATGGGGTTGGACTGGATGGCCCAGGAGGACTCTTCCAACTCTAGGATTCTCTGAAAGGTTCCTCTGGGCCAAGCTCACTCCTCCTCAACAAAAGTGGCGAAGCAGAAGAGACCACACATGTTCTAGTGGTGGTTGCCCTCCTCCCGCTTTCGCATGCAGACCTCATCATCCATCTTCCTTTGAAAGACCTCCTCATCTTCATAAATAGAGACGACTTCTGGGCTGCTGGAGTTTTCTCTTTGTCAGCGGAGTTTACATTCTGTGCTCCCGGGGTCTCTAGAAATGTTCCGAGGAGGGAGTGAAGCGCTTCCTCCATCTGTTGCGATGATGTTTTCCTTCCCCTTTCCCTCTCTCCCTCCTTTTCCTTTCCATCATTCTGGAAATTGTTATTTTCACACAATGTCGAGTTTAGTCCCAAGAGGCCTGATTAAGTCAACCCCCAAGAAAGGCCCATTCCATCCGTGGGATTTACCCAAGCCTTGGGGACTGTTGATTGAATCCACTCGAGGTGGAACTAACCAAAAGGACTCCTGCCACCAAGGGTGTATCTACACAGTAGAATTAATGCAGTTTGACACCACCTGAACTGCCATGGCTCAATGATATGGAATCATTGGAGCTGTACATTTAGCATGCTGGGGCTCCACCAAGCTACAAACCCTGGGATCATACTTGATTGAGCCATGGCAGTTCAAGTGGTGTCAAACCGTGTTAATTCCATACTGTAAAACACTGTTTCTTATCCTTCCTAATGCTGCGAGCCCTGAATACAGTTCCTCATGTTGTGATGACCCCCCATCATAACATTTTCGTTGCGACTTCACAACTGTCGCTGTGCTTCTGTTATGAATCGCCATGTAAATACCTGATATGCAGCCTGTATTTTCATTCACTTGACCCAATTTGGCCCAACACGCCCAAATTTGAATACTGGTGGGGTTGGAGAGGGAATTGATTTTGTCATTTCGAAGTTGTGGTTGCTGGGATTTATAGTTCACCTACAATCAAAGAGCATGCTGAACTCCACCAATAATGGAATTGAACCAAACGTGGCACACAGGACTCCCATGATCAACAGAAAACACTAGAAGGGTTTGGATCTGGACCTAACTTGGCACGAATGCTCAATATTCCCAAATGTGAACACTTATGGAGTTTGGGGAAAATAGACCTTGACATTTGGGAGTTGTTGTTGCTGAGATTTATAATTTACCTACAATTAAAGAGCATTCTGGAAGACGGAATGGAACCAAACTTGACACACAAAGCTCCCATAACCAACAGAAAATAGTGGAAGGATTTGGTGGGCATTGACATTGAGTTTGGGAGTTGTAGTTCACCTCCATCCAGAGAGCACTGTGGACTCAAGCAATGATGGATCTGGACCTAACTTGGCACGAATGCTCAATATTCCCAAATGTGAACACTTATGGAGTTTGGGGAAAATAGACCTTGACATTTGGGAGTTGTTGTTGCTGGGATTTATAATTTACCTACAATCAGAGCATTCTGGAAGATGGAATGGAACCAAACTTGACACACAAAGCTCCCATGACCAACTGAAAATACTGGAAGGGTTTGGTGGGCATTGGCCTTGAGTTTTGGAGTTGGAGTTCACCTACATCGAAAGAGCACTGTGGACTCAAAAATGATGGATATGGCCCACACCTGGCATGGATACTCAATATCAATATGCCCAAATGTGAACACTGGTGGAGTTTGGGGAAAATAGACTTTGACATTTGGGAGCTGTAGTTGCTGGGATTTATAGTTCACCTACAATCAAAGAACATTCTGAGCTCCACCAATGATGGAATTGAACCAAACTTGGCACACAGAATCCCCATGTCTTGAAGGGATTTGCTGGTGTGAGCCTCCCTCCAGCCTCACCCGCTCTCCCTCACATGCACATGCACACCACAAGCATACCTGCTCTCCCTTCCCCGCTTGGGGTCTCAGAAACAGCCCCTCTCTTGGATGAGAGACCAGCCAAGAGCAGAGGAGGGCTTTTGGTAAGAGGATTCACCATCTGTTTCCAAAATGAAGAGAAGAACAGGTGGAGAGATCTTCAGCCTTCTCTACTAAAGGGGTTCCAAAGACCATCAAAAATATGGGTTTCTGATGGTCTTTGCTAACCCCTTTGAAACCCCCTCGTGACACCCCCCTGCCAAGGGATCCTGAACCGCAGGTTAAGAAACACTGCTTTAAGGCCACAAGCGGGTGAAGGGGGTGATTTTAAGTTAGCAAAAGGCAAGTGCACCAGCTGAGGATCATGCAATCATAGAATCATAGAATCAAAGAGTTGGAAGAGACCTCATGGGCCCTCCAGTCCAACCCCATTCTGCCAAGAAGCAGGAATATTGCATTCAAATCACCCCTGACAGATGGCCATCCAGCCCCTGTTCAAAAGCTTCCAAAGAAGGAGCCTCCACCACACTTCGGGGCAGAGAGTTCCACTGCTGAACGGCCCTCACAGTCAGGAAGTTCTTCCTCGTGTTCAGATGGAATCTCCTCTCTTGTAGTTTGAAGCTATTGTTCCATTGCGTCCTAGTCTCCAGGGAAACAGAAAACAAGCTTGCTCCCTCCTCCCTGTGGCTTCCTCTCACGATACATGGCTATTAGGGCTAGGCGGTTTTGTTTCGTTAATTCGTAATTCGTTAAAAATTCGTTATTTTTTTTTTATAATTAAGCGATAATGAACCATTCTGGAGCAACTTAAAAACGAAACGAATTTTTAAATTCGTTTCGTAAATGCTTCGGATTCGTTATTGTATTAGTTTCGTTATCGGTTTGAGGTTGTTTCGTTATTATTTCCGCATGTCTGGGGCAAGTTTTATAGCTGTTTTTTGCTTAATTAGTGAAAAAAGAATTATAATATCACACCAACAGTCAACAACAGAGGGAGAGGGAAACTTCAGAAGTTCCCCCTGTCCCATTTGGAGGGGTTTTTTTAGCGTATTGCGCGGTCAGGTCCGCCATTAACGAATCGATTCGTTATCGTTTCGTATTTGTTTCGTTAATGTTTCATAATTTTTTTAACATTTACGAAATTTCGTAAATATCGAACTTTTTAAAAGAAAAATTTCGGAATTCTTTTAAATATCGAAACGCAAAAAACCCCAAAAAACGAGTCGATTTTAGAAACAAATTTTTCCATTGTTACCCAGGCCTAATGGCTATCATATCTCCTCTCCAATATCTCCAACAGTGAAAGGACCAAGGCAGAGACATCTCCAGCTCATCCCCTGTTTGGGTATCAGCCAGCACGTCAATGACTTAAATCTAGAAATAGTTTTCTAAGATCTACAGAGACACTCTCTGGAACACCTCAGCAAGCGAGAGTCCAAAAGTGGCAGGCTCAAACCCAGAACCTCAACCAATGGCTTTTACCAAATGAGAGACTCCCCCCTGGGCACACAGAGGACTGGGCGATTTGGAAGGCGCTGAACAGACTGCGTTCTGGCACCACGAGATGCAGAGCCAACCTTCAGAAATGGGGCCACACAGTGGAGTCCACGACATGCGAGTGTGGAGAAGAGCAAACCACTGACCACCTGCTGCAATGCAACCTGAGCCCTGCCACATGCACAAGGGAGGACCCCCTTGCAGCAACACCAGAGGCACTCCAAGGGGCCAGATCCTGGTCAAAGGACATCTAATCAACTACCAAACTTCACAAATTTTGTATTTTCTCTGTTTGTTTGCTTTGTTCTGTTAGAAATGTAATATATTTGACTGGTTGCCCTGACACAACAAATAATAAATAAATAAATAAATATCTCCTCTCAGCCTTCTCTTCTTCAGGCTAAACATGCCCATCTTTCCCAATGCCCCTGAATTTCAGGGTGGCCCCATGGAAAAGGAAACTTTGGGTAATAGAGGCCCTGAGATCTCCCAAATCCGCCTGACCTCGCCAACCTTTCCGATCCGGGTCCGGCTTTCCGATTGCAAAGCTCAGAGCTGTGAGTGATTGTGTTAAAAGGCTGCCAGACAGTAATGGGAATCCAGGGCTTGGCTGGCGCTCAAGAGCATAAAAGCAACATTAATCCCAGAAAATAAATTTTGCCTGGAGCTGAGACACAATGAAGGCTGGTTTTGTGGGTCCCGCCAGAGTTTTTGCAACCAGCACCGTCTCACCCTGTGTGGCAGTCTGCCTTTGGACTTCTCACATGGGATAAAAAACAGAATTGCTCTGCCTAGAATAATCCTGGATTGCTTATATTATCCTAGCTTAGATACCCGGCGATACCTGGGTAAGGTCATTTGTAACATTGTTTATTAGAAAAACCCTATTTTTTTAGCCGTTGCTTTTCTTTTTAATGAATGCTCTCATTAGAAAATGCATAAGGATGGGGGTGAACTATAACTCCCAAAATCCAGGATCAATCACCCCCAAATCCCGTCTGTAGTCAAAGTTGGCCATGTTGGGTCTGTGTGCCAAGTTTGCTCCAGATCTGTCATCGGCTGGGTTCAGTGATCTTTGGATGCAAGTGAACTATAACTCACAGAATCCAGGGTCAATCACCCCCAAATCCCATCTGTAGTCAAAGTTGGCCATGTTGGGTCTGTGTGCCAAGTTTGCTCCAGATCTGTCATCGGCTGGGTACAGTGATCTCTGGATGCATGTGAACTATAACTCCTAGAATCCAGGGTCAATCACCCCCAAATCCCGTCTGTAGCCAAAGTTGGCCATGTTGAGTCTGTGTGCCAAGTTTGCTCCAGATCTGTCGACAGCTGGGTTCAGGGATCTCTGGATACAAGTGAACTATAACTCCCAGAATTCAGGGTCAATCACCCCCAAATCCCGTCTGTAGTCAAAGTTGGCCATGTTGAGTCTGTGTGCCAAGTTTGCTCCAGATCTGTCATCGGCTGGGTTCAGTGATCTCTGGATGCAAGTGAACTATAACTCCCAGAATCCAGGGTGAATCACCCCCAAATCCTGTCTGTAGTCAAATTTGGCCATGTTGAATCTGTGTGCCAAGTTTGCTCCAGATCTGTTATTGGCTGGGTTCTGTGATCTCTGGATGCATGTGAACTATAACTCCTAGAATCCAGGGTCAATCACCCCCAAATCCCGTCTGTAGCCAAAGTTGGCCATGTTGGGTCTGTGTGCCAAGTTTGCTCCAGATCTGTCGACAGCTGGGTTCAGGGATCTCTGGATACAAGTGAACTATAACTCCCAGAATTCAGGGTCAATCACCCCCAAATCCCGTCTGTAGTCAAAGTTGGCCATGTTGAGTCTGTGTGCCAAGTTTGCTCCAGATCTGTCATCGGCTGGGTTCAGTGATCTCTGGATGCAAGTGAACTATAACTCCCAGAATCCAGGGTGAATCACCCCCAAATCCTGTCTGTAGTCAAATTTGGCCATGTTGAATCTGTGTGCCAAGTTTGCTCCAGATCTGTTATTGGCTGGGTTCAGGGATCTCTGGATGCAAGTGAACTATAACTCACCGAATCCAGGGTCAATCACCCCCAAATCCTGTCTGTAGCCAAAGTTAGCCATGTTGAGTCTGTGTGCCAAGTTTGCTCCAGATCTGTCATCGGCTGGGTTCAGTGATCTCTGGATGCAAGTGAACTATAACTCCCAAAATCCAGGGTCAAACACCCCCAAATCCCATCTGTAGCCAAAGTTGGCCATGTTGAGTCTGTGTGCCAAATTTTGCTCCAGATCTGTCGACAGCTGGGTTCAGGGATCTCTGGATACAAGTGAACTATAACTCCCAGAATTCAGGGTCAATCACCCCCAAATCCCGTCTGTAGCCAAAGTTGGCCATGTTGAGTCTGTGTGCCAAGTTTGCTCCAGATCTGTCATCGGCTGGGTTCTGTGATCTCTGGATGCAAGTGAACTATAACTCCCAGAATCCAGGGTCAATCACCCCCAAATCCCGTCTGTAGCCAAAGTTAGCCATGTTGAGTCTGTGTGCCAAGTTTGCTGCAGATCTGTCATCGGCTGGGTTCTGTGATCTCTGGATGCAAGTGAACTATAACTCCCAGAATCCAGGGTCAATCACCCCCAAATCCCGTATGCAGTCAAAGTTGGCCATGTTGAGTCTGTGTGCCAAGTTTGCTCCAGATCTGTCGACAGCTGGGTTCAGGGATCTCTGGATACAAGTGAACTATAACTCCCAGAATTCAGGGTCAATCACCCCCAAATCCCGTCTGTAGCCAAAGTTGGCCATGTTGAGTCTGTGTGCCAAGTTTGCTGCAGATCTGTCATCGGCTGGGTTCTGTGATCTCTGGATACAAGTGAACTATAACTCCCAGAATCCAGGGTCAATCACCCCCAAATCCTGACTGTAGTCAAAGTTGGCCATGTTGAGTCTGTGTGCCAAGTTTGCTCCAGATCTGTCATCGGCTGGGTACAGTGATCTCTGGATGCATGTGAACTATAACTCCTAGAATCCAGGGTCAATCACCCCCAAATCCCGTCTGTAGTCAAAGTTGGCCATGTTGGGTCTGTGTGCCAAGTTTGCTCCAGATCTGTCATCGGCTGGGTACAGTGATCTCTGGATGCATGTGAACTATAACTCCTAGAATCCAGGGTCAATCACCCCCAAATCCCGTCTGTAGCCAAAGTTGGCCATGTTGGGTCTGTGTGCCAAGTTTGCTCCAGATCTGTCGTCGGCTGGGTTCAGTGATCTCTGGATGCAAGTGAACTATAACTCACAGAATCCAGGGTCAATCACCCCCAAATCCCGTCTGTAGCCAAAGTTGGCCATGTTGAGTCTGTGTGCCAAGTTTGCTCCAGATCTGTCGACAGCTGGGTTCAGGGATCTCTGGATACAAGTGAACTATAACTCCCAGAATTCAGGGTCAATCACCCCCAAATCCCGTCTGTAGTCAAAGTTGGCCATGTTGAGTCTGTGTGCCAAGTTTGCTCCAGATCTGTCATCGGCTGGGTTCAGTGATCTCTGGATGCAAGTGAACTATAACTCCCAGAATCCAGGGTGAATCACCCCCAAATCCTGTCTGTAGTCAAATTTGGCCATGTTGAATCTGTGTGCCAAGTTTGCTCCAGATCTGTCATTGGCTGGGTTCAGGGATCTCTGGATGCAAGTGAACTATAACTCACCGAATCCAGGGTCAATCACCCCCAAATCCTGTCTGTAGCCAAAGTTAGCCATGTTGAGTCTGTGTGCCAAGTTTGCTGCAGATGTCATCGGCTGGGTTCTGTGATCTCTGGATGCAAGTGAACTATAACTCCCAGAATCCAGGGTCAATCACCCCCAAATCCCGTCTGTAGTCAAAGTTGGCCATGTTGAGTCTGTGTGCCAAGTTTGCTCCAGATCTGTCATCGGCTGGGTTCAGTGATCTCTGGATGCAAGTGAACTATAACTCCCAAAATCCAGGGTCAAACACCCCCAAATCCCATCTGTAGCCAAAGTTGGCCATGTTGAGTCTGTGTGCCAAGTTTGCTCCAGATCTGTCGACAGCTGGGTTCAGGGATCTCTGGATACAAGTGAACTATAACTCCCAGAATTCAGGGTCAATCACCCCCAAATCCCGTCTGTAGCCAAAGTTGGCCATGTTGAGTCTGTGTGCCAAGTTTGCTGCAGATCTGTCATCGGCTGGGTTCTGTGATCTCTGGATGCAAGTGAACTATAACTCACCGAATCCAGGGTCAATCACCCCCAAATCCTGTCTGTAGTCAAAGTTGGCCATGTTGGGTCTGTGTGCCAAGTTTGCTGCAGATCTGTCATCGGCTGGGTTCTGTGATCTCTGGATGCAAGTGAACTATAACTCCCAGAATCCAGGGTCAATCACCCCCAAATCCCATCTGCAGACAACGTTGGCCATGTTGAATCTGTGTGCCAAGTTTGCTCCAGATCTGTCATCGGCTGGGTTCAGTGATCTCTGGATGCAAGTGAACTATAACTCCCAAAATCCAGGGTCAAACACCCCCAAATCCCATCTGTAGCCAAAGTTGGCCATGTTGAGTCTGTGTGCCAAGTTTGCTCCAGATCTGTCGACAGCTGGGTTCAGGGATCTCTGGATACAAGTGAACTATAACTCCCAGAATTCAGGGTCAATCACCCCCAAATCCCGTCTGTAGCCAAAGTTGGCCATGTTGAGTCTGTGTGCCAAGTTTGCTGCAGATCTGTCATCGGCTGGGTTCTGTGATCTCTGGATGCAAGTGAACTATAACTCCCAGAATCCAGGGTCAATCATCCCCAAATCCCGTCTGTAGCCAAAGTTAGCCATGTTGAGTCTGTGTGCCAAGTTTGCTGCAGATCTGTCATCGGCTGGGTTCTGTGATCTCTGGATGCAAGTGAACTATAACTCCCAGAATCCAGGGTCAATCACCCCCAAATCCCGTATGCAGTCAAAGTTGGCCATGTTGAGTCTGTGTGCCAAGTTTGCTCCAGATCTGTCGACAGCTGGGTTCAGGGATCTCTGGATACAAGTGAACTATAACTCCCAGAATTCAGGGTCAATCACCCCCAAATCCCGTCTGTAGCCAAAGTTGGCCATGTTGAGTCTGTGTGCCAAGTTTGCTGCAGATCTGTCATCGGCTGGGTTCTGTGATCTCTGGATACAAGTGAACTATAACTCCCAGAATCCAGGGTCAATCACCCCCAAATCCCGTCTGTAGCCAAAGTTAGCCATGTTGAGTCTGTGTGCCAAGTTTGCTGCAGATCTGTCATCGGCTGGGTTCTGTGATCTCTGGATGCAAGTGAACTATAACTCCCAGAATCCAGGGTCAATCACCCCCAAATCCCGTATGCAGTCAAAGTTGGCCATGTTGAGTCTGTGTGCCAAGTTTGCTCCAGATCTGTCGACAGCTGGGTTCTGTGATCTCTGGATGCATGTGAACTATAACTCCTAGAATCCAGGGTCAATCACCCCCAAATCCTGTCTGTAGTCAAAGTTGGCCATGTTGGGTCTGTGTGCCAAGTTTGCTCCAGATCTGTCGTCGGCTGGGTTCAGTGATCTCTGGATGCATGTGAACTATAACTCACAGAATCCAGGGTCAATCACCCCCAAATCCCGTCTGTAGCCAAAGTTGGCCATGTTGAGTCTGTGTGCCAAGTTTGCTCCAGATCTGTCGACAGCTGGGTTCAGGGATCTCTGGATACAAGTGAACTATAACTCCCAGAATTCAGGGTCAATCACCCCCAAATCCCGTCTGTAGTCAAAGTTGGCCATGTTGAGTCTGTGTGCCAAGTTTGCTCCAGATCTGTCATCGGCTGGGTTCAGTGATCTCTGGATGCAAGTGAACCATAACTCCCAGAATCCAGGGTGAATCACCCCCAAATCCTGTCTGTAGTCAAATTTGGCCATGTTGAATCTGTGTGCCAAGTTTGCTCCAGATCTGTCATTGGCTGGGTTCAGGGATCTCTGGATGCAAGTGAACTATAACTCACCGAATCCAGGGTCAATCACCCCCAAATCCTGTCTGTAGCCAAAGTTAGCCATGTTGAGTCTGTGTGCCAAGTTTGCTGCAGATGTCATCGGCTGGGTTCTGTGATCTCTGGATGCAAGTGAACTATAACTCCCAGAATCCAGGGTCAATCACCCCCAAATCCCGTCTGTAGTCAAAGTTGGCCATGTTGAGTCTGTGTGCCAAGTTTGCTCCAGATCTGTCATCGGCTGGGTTCAGTGATCTCTGGATGCAAGTGAACTATAACTCCCAAAATCCAGGGTCAAACACCCCCAAATCCCATCTGTAGCCAAAGTTGGCCATGTTGAGTCTGTGTGCCAAGTTTGCTCCAGATCTGTCGACAGCTGGGTTCAGGGATCTCTGGATACAAGTGAACTATAACTCCCAGAATCCAGGGTCAATCACCCCCAAATCCCATCTGCAGACAAAGTTGGCCATGTTGAATCTGTGTGCCAAGTTTGCTCCAGATCTGTCGACAGCTGGGTTCAGGGATCTCTGGATACAAGTGAACTATAACTCCCAGAATTCAGGGTCAATCACCCCCAAATCCCGTCTGTAGCCAAAGTTGGCCATGTTGAGTCTGTGTGCCAAGTTTGCTGCAGATCTGTCATCGGCTGGGTTCTGTGATCTCTGGATGCAAGTGAACTATAACTCACCGAATCCAGGGTCAATCACCCCCAAATCCTGTCTGTAGTCAAAGTTGGCCATGTTGGGTCTGTGTGCCAAGTTTGCTCCAGATCTGTCGTCGGCTGGGTTCAGTGATCTCTGGATGCAAGTGAACTATAACTCCCAAAATCCAGGGTCAATCACCCCCAAATCCCGCCTCTAGTCAAAATTGGCCATGTTGGGTCTGTGTGCCAAGTTTGCTCCAGATCTGTCACTGGCTGGGTTCAGGGATCTCTGGATGCAAGTGAACTATAACTCACCGAATCCAGGGTCAATCACCCCCAAATCCTGTCTGTAGCCAAAGTTAGCCATGTTGAGTCTGTGTGCCAAGTTTGCTGCAGATCTGTCATCGGCTGGGTTCTGTGATCTCTGGATGCAAGTGAACTATAACTCCCAGAATCCAGGGTCAATCACCCCCAAATCCCATCTGCAGACAAAGTTGGCCATGTTGAGTCTGTGTGCCAAGTTTGCTCCAGATCAGTCGTTGGCTGGGTACAATGATCTCTAGATGCATGTGAACTATAACTCCTAGAATCCAGGGTCAATCACCCCTCGGCTGGATTGCGGCCTTGCCGGAAGACGGGACCGCAGTCCAGCTGAGGAAGTCTTCTCATGAGGAGAGCCCTCGGCTGGGCGTGGCATTGGGGGCGGGGCCAAAGGAGGCGGCCTCATGACCCCTCCGAAATGTCCAAACGACCCCCCTGGGGGTTGCGACCCCCAGGTTGAGAACCGCTGCTCTAAAGGAAGAGATAACATTGTTCTGGGTGTTTTGGTTCTTTTTATCACTTTGGCTACCGGTGCTGGGTCACGCTGCTACTAATAAGTTACTCTGTTGTACATTTATGGGGAGGGTCTTTCGTTAATTAGCTCACTCGCCCAACTATAGTTTCCTCCAACTCCTCCAATTCCTCCAAGACGGGTACTTTGTCTTAAAGCAAAACTAAATAGTGTCCAGAACATGGTGGAAAATGTTCTCTTGCTGTTCTGAATTAAACCATATGTATCTGTTGTTGTTTCCTTTAAAAAAAATGGGAAAGGAGCCACTTTCTCGAACATGCTGAAAAGAAAGCAAAGCTCCATTGCCGGGGCTTCCATGCGCGGTGTTGCAATGGTACCCTTTAGAAGAAGGCATTTGGAAGTCATTAGCATCCGTGGATTTGTTCTTTTCAAAATAAGCTCTGCTGCCAGGACACAGGGCTAAAGCAGCTACTTGAACACATCCAGGAGGCATACATCCAAAACTTTGCCCCAGTAGAACAATGGGACTTTGAAAAGCATGGCCTCCGAAATTGCCACAGACTGAAGTCAGAAGCGGCCTTAGGTAATTTTCAATGGTAAGCAAACAGTAATTTGGTCCCCCCCCCCCCCCAACCAATCATTGATATTAGGCCTGGGTAACAACGGAAAAATTTGTTTCTAAAATCGATTTGTATTTGGGGTTTTTTTTTGTTTCGATATTTAAAATAATTACAAAATTTTCCTTTTAAAAAGTTCGATATTTACGAAATTTCATAAATGGTAAAAAATTAACGAATCGATTTCCGAAACAATAACAAATCGATTCGTTAATGGCGGACGCGACCGCGAAATACGCTAAAAAACCTCCAAAACCTTCTGAAGCTTCCCTCTCCCTCTGTTGTTGACCATAAAACTGGCCCAGACATGCGGAAATAATAACGAAACGACCTCAAAACAATAACGAAACGAATACAATATCGAAATACGAAGCATTTACAAAACGTTTTTGAAAATTCGTTTTTTTTAATAATTGCTCCAGAATGGTTCGTTATCGTTTTGTAATTGAAAAAATTAACGAATTATTAACGAATTACGAATTAATGAAACGAAACCGCCCAGCCTTAATTGATATATATATTCTGTTCATCGTGGGAGTTCTGTGTGCCATATTTGGTTCAATTCCATCATTGGTTGAGTTCAGAATGCTCTTTGATTGGAGGTGAACTATACATCCCAGTGACTACACTTGCTGCACTTGCTCCCTTGCCTGGCCCACTTTGGGTCCGGAGGCGTGCCTGAAGACCCCAGCGTGTGCACCAAAAGTGACCTCTTCTCCTGACTTTCTCCTCAGCCATTGGGACCAAGAGAGAGAGAGAGGGAGGTGGAGATGCCCACCTTTCCTGAAGATAGGTGCAAAAACAAAGGAGGGAGCGGAGGTGGGAGATACCTAGAGCCGGAGGGGCTCTCTCTCTCTCTCTCTCTTGGTCCCAATGGCTGAAGAGAAAGTCAGGAGAAGAGGCGACTTTTGGTGCGCACGCTGGGGTCTTCAGACATGCCTCCAGACCCGAAGCGGGCCAGGCGAGGTGGCTCCACCCCTTGGCCCACCCGCAGATTGGGGAGAGGAGAGGAGGTGGGTGGAGCGCCGGAGGATCGGGAAAGGGAGCCGGTCATGGGGAAGGGATCGAACGCGGAGAACGATTGAGCGCCGGCTCTGCTCGCGCACCCGGTGGCCGGGTGGAGCAGGAACGAGAGGGTCTAGGCGAGGCTTCCCTTTGGGAAGAGGATCGCCCAGCAGCGAGGCAAGAAAGCCGGGGCTCCCCCCGGACTGCTAGGACTGTTGTGATCTGAGGGGGTGCTCCTCAAGTGGCGGTCGAGGGGCATTTACACAGGCGCCTCTGCACCCCTGGCAAAAAAAAGTGTTCTGCGACCGCTTACTTCGCGTAATAGATGAGCCGCCCCTGACTGAAGTGGATCTGGTCCAGCTGACACCAACAATTCATTGTGGTTTATCTACTAGTCATGTGCATTCAGGGCTTACCTTCATCCATTTCGTGTCCCAGCTTTCAACGGGGGCTCCAATCCGTTTTGTCTGAGCCTCTTGAAATCGGGAGATCGGATTTTCGGTTTTTTGTTTTCAGGACGAAAAGATCCGTTTTCTTTCGGCCCATTATTGGGGAGGAGGGGACTTCACTCTTAGGCCCAAAGCGCCTACGGGTCTATGGGTGCAGGCTTTGGGTGTATGCGCTCAGGTCTGGAAGGGCGTGCAGTCAAGGGCCAAGTAAGGAGCGCACCTTACTTCGCGCTCAACTGCAAGTCCTGTGCTGCATCCCAGGTCAGGAAAAAGCCCTCTGACATTACAACACACCACACGAAGAGTGAAGAAACAAATCTTGTTTTATTGAAGCTTAGTAAATAGCCAGAAGAAATAACAACAACAACAACAACAACAATGCTTTATTTGTACCCCGCTACCATCTCTCCAAGGGACTCGATGCGGCTTACATGAGGCCGAGCCCACAATACAACAATACACGCAATAATAACAACAATACAAGCAATTAAAATTAAAAAACATGGACAATAAGATATGCAACATTAACAATAAGACAACAACACACCTGATGAACCAGCCTGGACACAGCATATTATTTGAGAACACAGAAATGCTGGACCACACAAACAACCACCATGTCAGACTACACAGAGAAGCCATTGAAATCCACAAGCACGTGGACAATGTCAACAGAAAGGAAGAGACCATGAAAATGAACAAAATCTGGCTACCAGTATTAAAAAACTCTAAAATTATAACAGCTAAACAACAGAGAGGAAGAAACCAGGCACAGATTAACACCTCCCAGCAACAGATTTTCCCAGGTTCAGGCAGGCCTTCAAATGCTAATGAAGGTGATTAGCTAAACATTCACACCTAACTGCAGCAGGGAAGAGCTCCTTGCCCCACCCCAGCCATTCCACAGATATATAAACCCATTGTCCTAATTCCAACAGACCTCTGAGGATGCTTGCCATAGATGCAGGCGAAACGTCAGGAGAAATGCCTCTAGAACATGGCCATATAGCCCGAAAAAACCCACAAGAACTGAGACAACACACAATTAAAACTGTGGGGAGGCCAAATGTAAAATTAAAATTGAAAATAATGCTGGAGCATGGGTGAAAATGTGGTAGTGGCATTTGTGGAAAACATACAAGCAGACCTAAAATGTAAAGTGCTTCGGAGGACAAAGTGCTATGGGATCATTACTCCGGGAAGGCACACTGGAAAAACCACGTCTTCAAGCTCCTCCTAAAGACTGCCAGAGTTGGGGCCTGCCTGATGTCCCTAGAGCAGTGGTTCTCAACCTTCCTAATGCCGTGACCCCTTAATACAGTCCCTCATGTTGTGGTAACCCACAACCATAACATTGTTTTTGTTGCTACTACATAACAGTCATTTTACTACTGTTATAAATCATAATGTAAATATCAGATATGCAAGATGTATTTTCATTCACTGAACCAAACTGGGCACAAATACCCAATGCACCCACATGTAAATGCTACTGGGGTTGGGGAAGGATTGATTTTGTAATTTGGGAGTTGTAGTTGCTGGGATTTATAGTTCACCTTTAATCAAAGAGCATTCTGAACTCCACCAACGATAGAATTGGCTCAAACTTCCAACATGGAATCCCCATGACCATCAGAAAATGCTGTGTTTTCTGATGGTCTTTGGCGACCCCTCTGATACGCCTTCCCGACCCCCAGGTTGAGAAACACTGCCCTAGAGAGTGAGTTCCAGAGTTGAGGGGCCACCACCGAAAAGGCCCTCCATCAGCAATGGAATTGAACCTAATTTGCCACATAGAACTCCCATGGCCAACGGAAAACACTGGAAAGGTTTGGTGGGTATTGACTTTGAGTTTGGGAGTTGTAGTTTACCTATATCCAGAGAGTACTGTGGACTCACACAATGGTGGATCTGGACCAAACTTGGCACAAATACTCAATATGCGCAAATGTGAACACTGGTGGAGCCTGGGAAAAATAGACCTTGACTTTTGGGAATTGTAGTTGCTGGGATTTATAGTTCATTACAATCAAAGAACATTCTGAACTCCACCAACGATAGAATTGGCTCAAACTTCCAACATGGAATCCCCATGACCATTTTTGATAAATAGTCGACATGGATTTATCGAAAACAAGTCATGCCAGACTCATCTGATCTCTTTCTTCGATAGAGCTACAAGCTGGGTAGATGCGGGGAATGCCGTGGATGTAGCGTGTCTGGATTTCAGTAAGGCCTTCAACAAGGTCCCCCATGACCTTCTGGCAAGGAAACTAGTCCAATGTGGGCTAGGCAAAACTACGGTGAGGTGGATCTGTAATTGGTTAAGTGGACGAACACAGAGAGTGCTCACTAATGCTTCCTCTTCATCTTGGAAAGAAGTGACGAGCGGAGTGCCACAAGCAGGGTTCCCCCCAGGCCCGGTCCTGTTCAACATCTTTATTAACGACTTAGATGAAGGGCTAGAAGGCAGGATCATCAAGTTTGCAGACGACACCAAATTGGGAGGGAGAGCCAATACTCCAGAGGACAGGAGCAGGACTCAAAGGGATCTTGACAGATTAGAGAGATGGGCCAAAACGAACAAAATGAAGTTCAACAGGGACAAATGCAAGATACTCCACTTTGGCAGAAAAAATGAAATGCAAAGATACAGAATGGGTGACGCCTGGCTCGAGAGCAGTACGTGTGAAAAAGATCTTGGAGTCCTCGTGGACAGGAAGTTAAACATGAGCCAACAATGTGATGTGGCGGCAAAAAAAGCCAATGGGATTTTGGCCTGCATCAATAGGAGCATAGTGTCTAGATCTAAGGAAGTCATGCTACCCCTCTATTCTGCTTTGGTTAGACCACATCTGGAATATTGTGTCCAATTCTGGGCACCACAATTCAAGAGAGATATTGACAAGCTGGAATGTGTCCAGAGGAGGGCGACTAAAATGATCAAGGGTCTGGAGAACAAGCCCTATGAGGAGCGGCTTAGGGAGCTGGGCATGTTTAGCCTGAAGAAGAGAAGGCTGAGAGGAGATATGATAGCCATGTATAATAAATATGTGAGAGGAAGCCACAGGGAGGAGGGAGCAAGCCTGTTTTCTGCTTCCTTGGAGACTAGGACGCAATGGAACAATGGCTTCAAACTACAAGAGAGGAGATTCCATCTGAACATGAGGAAGAACTTCCTGACTATGAGAGTTGTTCAGCAGTGGAACTCTCTGCCCCGGAGTGTGGTGGAGGCTCCTTCTTTGGAAGCTTTTAAGCAGAGGCTGGATGGCCATCTGTCAGGGGTGATTTGAATGCAATATTCCTGCTTCTTGGCAGAATGGGGTTGGACTGGATGGCCCATGAGGTCTCTTCCAACTTTTTGATTCTATTATTCTATGATCAGAAAATGCTGTGTTTTCTGATGGTCTTTGGCGACCCCTCTGACACCCCTTAGCGACCCCCTCAGGGGTCCTGACCCCCAGGTTGAGAAACACTGCCCTAGAGAGTGAGTTCCAGAGTCAAGAGGCCACCACCAAAAAGGCCCTCTCTTTCATCCCCACCAATCGCGCCTGCGAAGCTGGTGGGATCGAGAGCAGGACCTCTCCAGATGATCGAAGAGATCGTGTGGGTTCGTATACAGAGATGCGGTCACGCAGGTAAGCGGGTCCCAAACCGTTCAGGGCTTTGTAGGTAAGAACCTGCACCTTGAATTGGGACCGGTAGATGAATGGCATCTAGAAATAAATGCTTGTAAGAAAATGTGATACTATCCATAAAAGGTAGTAACACAAAGCAATGTCCACACCAGATATAAAAGCAAACCAAGGCAGCAATTATCCAGACAGGAATCAACAGGATGCAAAGACAATCCAAAAGGCTAAAAGAACCTCCACAATAATAGTAATATAATAATAAAACTTTATTTATACCCCGCTCCATCTCCCCCAGGGGGACTCAGGGCGGCTTACATGAGGCCACGCCCCAAGTAGAACCCTAGTGAAACTATAGCTTCCATAGTATTTAGCCATGGCAATTAAAGTGGTGCTAATCTGCATTAACTCCACGGTATAGATGCATCCATAGTCTCAAAGCTACTACAGAAGTGGTTCTCAACCTTCCTAATGCCGCGACCCCTTAATACACTTCCTCATGTTATGGTGACCCCCAACCATAAAATTAGTTTCGTTGCTACTTCATAACTCATTTTGCTGCTGCTATGAATAGTAACAGATTGGGGGGAGGGTATTGATTTTGTCCTGTGGGAGTTGTAGTTGCTGGGATTTATAGTTCACCTACAATCAAAGAGCATTCTGAACCCCACCAATGATGGAATTGAATCAAACTTGGCACACAGAACTCCCATGACCAACAGAAAATACTGGAAGGGTTTGGTGGGCACTGACCTTGAGTTTTGGGAGTTGTAGTTTACCTACATCAAGAGAACATTGTAGACTCAAACAATGATGGATCTGGACCAAACTTGGCACGAATTCTTAGTATGCCCAAATGTAAACACTAGTAGAGTTTGGGGGAAATAGACCTTGACATTTGGGAGTTGTAGTTGCTGGGATTTATAGTTCACCTACAATCAAAGAGCATGCTGAACTCCACCAATGATTGAATTGGGCCAAACTTCCCACACAGAACCTCCATGACGAACAGAAAATACTATGTTTTCTGATGGTCTTTGGTGACACCTCTGACACCCCCTCATGACCCCCCCCCAGGGGTCCCGACCCCCAGGTTGAGAAACACAGGTATAGATGCATCCATAGTCTCAAAGCTACTACAGGGTAGTAGGAGGGTACAGGGTACAGGAGCCCCCAGTGGTGCAGTGGGTTAAACCCCTGTGCCGGCAGGACAGAAGACTGACAGGTCGCAGGTTCAAATCCGGGGAGAGCACAGATGAGATCCCTCTGTCAGCTCCACCTCCTCATATGGGGACATTAGGAAGCCTCCCACAAGGATGGGAAAAACATCAAAATATCCGGACGTCCCTTGGGCAATGTCCTTGCAGATAGCCAATTCTCTCACACCAGAAGCAACTTGCAGTTTCTCAAGTCGCTCCTGACACAACAACAGCAAAAAAAAACTACATGGTTCCTTTGGAGAGTTTTCCTATTTTTACAGGCCTCAAGGTTTGTTTCCAGGACCCTGCATTGACACCTAAATCTGTGGACAATAGCATAGCAAAATCTGGCCCCTTAGATCAAATGCAAAATCTAGGTTTGCTTTTTTGGGGAAATATTTTCAAGCCGTGAGTAGTCAAATCAGTGGATGCAGGATCAATGGATACAGAAAGCCAAATCTAGATACATACAACAAAACTTCTGTTTGTTTCTTTCAACAAAACAAAAAAGGGAGAGTGCATGGAAAATATTACTGTAATGAGGCAAAACAAATACACCCATGCCCGGTTTTGCAAAGTTGAAAATGAGCCATAGATTTCGGAATATTTCCTTCATAATGAAGTAAAGCTTTTTTCTCCCCACGTGTAATTTCATCTTCCGACTTGCCCTTTCGCTGCTTCTGCGGCCGAATGCTATTACTGGGTCCCTTCAGCATGTGCTGACAGCATGATGTTGACTGGGGGTTGAGTAATGGAAGAGTTTCTTGCCCCGTGGAGCTCCATGTCGGCTCAGATCCTGCAGCGCATATTGTTCAGAACACATTTGGAGCACCATTTGAAGGAACAACGATGGAGAAACCCAGTCCCTTTTACCAAAAGTGGGCTTTGCCTTCGGATAGAGAAGGCCAGATTTCTATCAGAAATGCATGTGAAATTTTCCACTGGGGATTTACTCCCTCCCACCTGAAGTTTTCATTAAGTCATAGTTAAGACTAAATCCAAGGTGAACCATCAAAACAAGTTTCAACCGGTTAAAAATGGAAGTGGAGATTATTTCGTTTTACAACCAGATAGATAGTTTGCTTCCGGGGTAAACCTCGACCAGTTTTGTGTGTTGGCTTTTGGTGCACATGCTTTCTCGGCCTGCATGCCATGCGCACTTTCCAAATTGAGGAAAGTTTACTCTACAGGAGATGCTCAGTTGCAGGCAGGAGCACATGCTTTCTCGGACTCCATGCCACATTTATTTATTTATTTATTTACAGTTCTTATATTCCGCCCTTCTCACCCCGCAGGGGACTCAGGGCGGATTACAGTAAACACATATATGGCAAACATTCAATGCCAGTTTGACAAACAACATTTAACAGACAAAGGCTATTTAACTTTTTTTTTTCTGGCCGCCAGGGGAGCTGCTGCTTTTCATCGTCCATCAAAGACACCGATGAAGTTCTTCCGCATTCCACATTCCCCGGAGTCTTCTTTCTTTATGGCCTCATAAATTAGTTAAATTTAGCCTCCCACACAAGGTGGTCCCTTATTTTCCTACTTGACAGATGCAACTGTCTTTCGGGTTGCAAAGGTCGACAACGGGCTACACAATGGCTGGACACCCACTCCAGCCCGGGCTGGCTTCGAACTCATGACCTTTTGGTCAGAGTGATCTTAATGCAGCTGACACTCAGCCAGCTGCGCCACAATCCCGCCACATGCAGTTTCCAAGGCAAGGAGGCAAGTTTACTCTAGAGGATGCGCTCAGCTGCAAGCAGATGCACTCGCTTTCTTAGCCTGCATGCCACGCGCACTTTCCAAATCGAGAAAAGTTTACTCTAGAGGAGATGCTCAGTTGCAGGAAGGTGCACGTGCTTTCTTGGACTGCATGCCACATGCACTTTCCAAGGCAAGGAGGGAAGTTTACTCCAGAGGATGCGCTCAGCTGCAGCTAGATGCACATGCTTTCTCGGCCTGCATGCCACACGCACTTTCCAAAATGAGGAAAGTTTGCTCTACAGGAGATGTTCAGTTGCAGGCAGGTGCACATGCTTTCTCGGACTCCATGCCACATGCACTTTCCAAGGCAAGGAGGCAAGTTTACTCCAGAGGATGCGCTCAGCTGCAGCTAGATGCACATGCTTTCTTGGCCTGCATGCCACATGCAATTCCAAATCAAGGAGGAAATTTTACTCTACAGGAGGTGCTCAGTTGCAGGCACGTGCACATGCTTTCTTGGCCTGCATGCTACACGTACTTTCCAAATTGAGGAAAGTTTACTCTAGAGGAGGTGCTCAGTTGCAGGCAGATGCACATGCTTTCTCAGCCTGCATGCTACACGCACTTTCCAAATCAAGGAGGAAATTTTACCCAGAGGAGATGCTCAGTTGCAGGCTGGCATGCGTGCTTTCTAGACCTGCGTGCCACTCACACTTTCCAAGGCAAGGAGTCTGCGCACGAAAAGCAAGCGAGGAGGCAAGAACGGATCCTGCTTGCTTTCGTGTCGAGCTGATTTTGGTACTAGGAATGGGCTTTCCGTCATGGGCTCTCGAAGATGCCCGAGGTGCCGTAAGTACTGAAGGAAACATGATCCGCGCACAACCCTGATAGCCTTGACAGTTCTTTAGAAACTGAGATCGAGGGTGCATCTACATTGTGGAATTAGTGCAGTTTGATACCATTTGAACTGTCATTGAATCCCGGGAGTTGAAGTCTGGTGAAGCACCAGCCCTCTTTGGCCGAGAAGGCAAACACTTCTCAATTCTCAGGCTACAATTCCCATGTTCCCATAGTAGTCCAAGAGTTGTCAAACTGTGCTTTCGATCCAGAGATCTGGCAACATCAAACACGAAGGAGAATATAAGCTCAGACAAGTCATTTCTGCGTCTCTGTAAAATGCAGCTATGTCAGAGAAAATGGCGAAGCGTTAGATAACAAGCTTTCTATGATACAAGAAACTCAAACCAACAACAGGTTGCTCTTATGACATTCGGCGAAGACAGAGCTGGCACCGAAAACGAACAAGTTATCCCATCTCCTATAGATTTCACTTGTGTCTCCATCTTCCTCCGCAGCAATTATGTTTTGAAAGCCAGATTTTTTCAAAATGTTTTCTCTTTCTTTAGTTTGCCTTTCTCCTTCTTTCTTCTGTTCCTCCCCTTGTGTGTGTGTGTGTCTGTCTCTCTCAATTCCCCTGTGACTTGTGGATTTGTGAATTGATAAAGGTCTCCTATCAGTTCATAAAATCTGCCAATCCTTTCGCGAGGCCATAAAACCTCCCGTAATCGCCTGCAGACGAGGAGAGCACCCCTAAGTGCAAGCAGATGTACCTCCTTGCCGAAAGGCCAAATCAAAGCACAAAGGCCCTCACTGTTATCTCCCATCCTCAATTTCCACGAAAAGCAAAAGAGTAGACTTTTTTGCCACACAAAGAAAGGTAGGTTGGATTCCAGGATCCTCTCTAAGCACAAGGCAGCTTGGAAAAACAAAAACAAGAAACTGACTTTTTTGGATTTTCAAGTCATGTCAAACTGCATTAATTCAACAGTGTGGGTCAGGCCCTCCAAGTGTTTAGGACATATAAATAATAATAATAATAATAATAATAATAATAATAATAATAAATAGTAAATAATAGTAAATAATAGTAATAAATAATAATAATAGTAAATAATAGTAATAAATAGTAAATAATAGTAATAAATAGTAAATAATAAATTGTAAAGAGTAGAGACATCAGACTGGCAAGGAAGATCCATTGCCTAGTCCAAGCCATGGTCTTCCCTGTAGTCACCTACGGAGGTGAGAGCTGGACCTTCAGGAAGGCCGAGCGAAGGAAGAGAGATGCTTTTGAGCTGTGGTGTTGGAGGAAAGTGCTGAGAGTGCCTTGGACTGCGAGAAGATCCAACCAGTCCATCCTCCAGGACATAAAGCCCGACTGCTCATTGGAGGGAAGGAGACTAGAGACAAAGTGGAAGTCCTTTGGCCACATCATGAGGAGACAGCAAAGCCTGGAGAAGGGAATGATGCTGGGGAAAGTGGAAGGCAAAAGGAAGAGGGGCCGACCAAGGGCAAGATAGATGGATGGCATCCTTGAAGTGACTGGACTGACCTTGAAGGAGCTGGGGGTGGTGATGGCCGACAGGGAGCTCTGGCGTGGGATGGTCCATGAGGTCACGAAGAGTCGGAAACGACTGAACGAATGAACAACAACAACAACAAAAGAGAAGTATCCTTTGGACTTCAGTAGGAACAGTATGCTTAGAGACTTCATTGGACTTTCAGACTAGACAGAGACTCTATTAGGCTTCCAATGTAGAAGCAGTACAGTTTAGAAGTCAGAAACAGTGTGCTTTTATAAGATTGTAAAACTGAATGCTTCAGAGACTCCATTAGACTCTCAGACCAGAGAGAGAGGCTTTGGACTCTGGACTGTTGATGATAAGAGAGATGCCTTGTGTTACCTACACAGAAAGCAAAGCCTGGAGAAGACAATTATGCTGGGGAAAGTGGAAGGCAAAAGGAAGAGGGGCCGACCAAGGGCAAGATGGATGGACGGCATCCTTGAAGTGACTGGACTGACCTTGAAGGAGCTGGGGGTGGTGACGGCCGACAGGGAGCTCTGGCTTGGGCTGGTCCATGAGGTCACGAAGAGTCGGAGACGACTGAACGAATGAACAACAAAAAATAATAATAAACTTTATTTCTACCTCGCCACTATCTCCCCGATGGGGACTCGGAGCGGCTTACATGGGGCCAAGCCCAGACAACATAATCATAGAATCATAGAGTTGGAAGAGACCTCCTGGGCCATCCTGTCCAACCCCATTCTGCCAAGAAGGAGGAATATTGCATTCAAATCACCCCTGACAGATGGCCATCCAGCCTCTGTTTAAAAGATTCCAAAGAAGGAGCCTCCACCACTCGTCTTCTTGGCTTTTTAGTCATGGAAAGTACTCTCTTTCCAGCCCCCTCCCTTGACCTTTTGATGGAAAGTACCTTCTTGTACCTGCAGACTCTGCGCTTAACCACAACCTTTGAATTTAACCACAATTTAACTTCCAACCTCTATATGTCACATCTTGTTTCTTTAAAACATTTTCTTCCGTGTTGCTCTTTTTCTACAGAGAAAGGGTATGTTTCTCTTTTGCTGTTAATTTCATTCAAAGCCCCTTGCTTAGCATTTGCAAATTTCGCTCAAAGACCCTTTCAGAAACTGGACATAAAATCCCTGTTGCAATCCAGAGCAGGGAACGAGGCCCTAAGATAACTATCCACCACTGTGAAAAACATTCCTTTTTTATTGAAGAAAAAATGGTTACAAAATAAAGGAAAAATGCAAGTCAAAAGCCACAGCAAAATCAGCAAACATGAATTTAAATGCACAAGAACAAAACCCAAAGCCACACTGCAAAATCCTGGAACCTGTTTAGTGATTCACTAACCATACTTGATATCCTAGAAATCTTCCCAAGCTATGGCCAGGGAACCGGGAGAGCTGCCAAGGTCTTCATCAATTCTGAAACGATGCCTGAACTGAGACAATCAGCCCGGCGGAAGGCAATTAAAGCCCAAGAATTGGTTCCGTGAACCGCCCCTCTTCTTTGAAGCCAATGTTTTTAATTCTTGAATTCGGGAGGATCGACGCAAGCTGAGTGATTTATTTCTATCTTGCCAAATTTGGCCCCTTCTGTTGTCATTACAGTTAACAGGTGCAGAAGGGAGTGAAAGGTCATGGCTTCCCTCTGAAACATTCTCAGGAACACTGGTACTTTCATTTTCCAAATCTACAGAAGTTCCTTCCTCACTAATTTCAGGAACATTGGCATTTTCCAAACCTACAGCAGTTTCTTCCTGACTAATTTCAGGAGCATTGGCATCAAGAGGTACATTTTCATTAGCATCAGTAAATATATTTTCATTAGCATCAGGAGGAACAAACAGAGAATCAGGTTCAAGTTCAAACTCAGGCTGAACCCCAACAATCCCATTGGCGGGGTTAGAAGTGTTCCCTCTCGAAATCTCTAGGTCCCATAGTTGCCCATAGAGTCACACCGAATATGTCGAGAGCATTTTAAGCCAAGCCCATGAATGATCACATTGGCAATAGCTGCCGGTCCAAAGATGGACGGCACATCCCAATAATACTATGGCACAAACGTAGAGGAGGAGAGGGAGAGGAAGCCCAGGCTCGGTCTTTTAACCTGTCTATGAAGATATTCTAAGCCCTCCGGCCTGCAAATGTGGAGGGGCGGCTGCATTCGCATGTGTGGTTTTTCACAAAAGGCAACCGTGCAAAAGCTACCTCCCAATGCGCTGCGTGCAGAAGCCGAAGCCAGGTCTTGGCACAGCCCTGGGCTCTTGTCCCGTATTCGCCCGGCTCTTTACCGAGATGCTCAAAAGCCTGGGGTCTTTTTCGTGGGGACAAAGGCTCCCAGAGAGCTCTCCAGCGGGCAGGAAACAGGGGGCACCCGTCCCCATTCAGGGTCAGTCACCCAGCAAAAAGCCCGGGGCAGAATCTAATCCCCCCGCAGTTACCCAGGGAGATTAACCATTCTGTGCAGTTTATTGTGACAGAAATTGTCTGTGTTAGTGACAAGGAGAATTGAACCCAAAAGGGCTTTGGAGCCACCACGGCCTGGGGCCGTTTTCCCCTCTCCGAGAGAAAGGCAAAGCGAGAGAACAGTCTCCCCTTTTGAGTTCCCCTGAGAGAGAAAGAGAGGTCCTGCTCCTAGATTCAAGGCCTGCAGAGGAACCAAGTAGCATCGTTCTCCAAGGCCAGGAGTGTCAATTCCAACGAGGTGAGGTGGATCTGTAATTGGCTAAATGGACGAACCGAGAGGGTGATTCTCACCAAGGCTTTCTCTTCATCCTGGAAAGAAGTGACGAGTGGAGTGCCGCAGGGTTCCGTCCTGGGCCCGGTCTTGTTCAACATCTTTATTAATGACTGAGATGAAGGGTTAGAAGGCAGGATCATCAAGTTTGCGGACGACACCAAATTGGGAGGGATAGCCAATACTCCAGAGGACAGGAGCAGGATTCAAAACGATCTTGACAGATTAGAGAGATGAAGGGCCAAAACTAGCAAAATGAAGTTCAACAGGGACAAAAGCAAGATACTCCACTTTGGCAGGAAAAACGAAATGCAAAGATACAGAATGGGAGATGCCTGGCTTGAGAGCAGTACGTGTGAAAAAGATCTTGGAGTCCTCGTGGACAACAAGTTAAACATGAGCCAACAATGTGATGTGGCGGCAAAAAAAGCCAATGGGATTTTGGCCTGCATCAAGAGGAGCATAGTGTCTAGATCTAAGGAAGTCATGCTCCCCATGCTCTATTCCGCTTTGGTTGGACCACACCTGGAATATTGTGTCCAATTCTGGGCACCACAATTCAAGAGAGATATTGACAAGGTGGAATGTGTCCAGAGGAGGGCGACTCAAATGATCAAGGGTCTGGAGAACAAGCCCTATGAGGAGCGGCCCAAGGAGCTGGGCATGTTTAGCCTGAAGAAGAGAAGGCTGAGAGGAGATATGATAGCCATGTATAAATATGTGAGAGGAAGCCACAGGGAGGAGGAGGGAGCAAGCTTGTTTTCTGCTTCCTTGGAGACCACGACGCAATGGAACAATGGCTTCAAACTACAAGAGAGGAGATTCCACCTGAACAAGAGGAAGGACTTCCTGACTGTGAGAGTCGTTCAGCAGTGGAACTCTCTGTCCCGGAGTGTGGTGGAGGCTCCTTCTTTGGAAGCTTTGAAACAGAGGCTGGATGGCCATCTGTCAGGGGTGATTTGAATGCAATATTCCTGCTTCTTGGCAGAATGGGGTTGGACTGGATGATGGCCCAGGAGGTCTCTTCCAACTCTTGGATTCTAGGATTCTATGAGGGTCACATCAGCCTTCAAAGGGCCATTGGATCTGTGCATAGAGAATCCGTGGATACTTTGGCTGACTACATGTAAGTCAAGGTAAAGGTTTTCCCCTGATATTAAGTCCAGTTGTGTCCAACTCTGGGATTCTGGTGCTCATCTCCATTTCTAAGCCCAAGAGCCGGCATTGTCTGTAGACACCCCCAGGGTCGGGTGACCAGCATGACTGCATGGAGTCCTGTTACCTTCCCGCAGGACGCTACTTATTGATCAACTCATATTTGCATGTATTTGAACAGCTAGGTTGGCAGAAGCTGGGGCTAACAGCAGGAGCTCACCCTGCTCTCCGGATTTGAACCTGCAACCTTTCAGTCAGCAAGTTCAGCAACTCAGTGGTTTAACCACTGCATCAACAGAGGCTCTATATATATTTGTGTGTGTGTGTGTGTGTGTGTGTGTGTGTGTGACATCCCCTCTGACACCCCCTTGCAACACCTCCCAGAGGTCCCGACCCCCAGGTTGAGAAACACTGCTCTACACTGAGGGATAAATAATGCAGTTTGACACTCCTTGAACTGGTGTGGCTTCATGCTTCCTGCATCTGGTACTCATGGTAAAGACGTTCTGTCCAAAAACACAACCACTTTGTGAACTGAAATATGAAATACGGTGGTCCACGCTCTTGTTACATCCCAGATAGATTACTGCAACGCACTCTACGTGGGGTTGCCTTTGAAGACTGTTTGGAAACTCCAACTAGTCCAGCGGGAGGCAGCCAGACTGCTCACCGGAGCGTCATTCAGGGAGCATACCACCCCCCTGTTGTGTCAGCTCCACTGGCTGCCGATCCAGTTCAAAGCACAATTCAAAGTGCTGGTCTTGACCTACAAAACCCTTTACGGTTCCAGCCCAGTGTATCTATCCGAACGGATCTCCCTCTACGTCCCACCCCAGAGTCTAAGATCTTCCGGGGAGGCCCTGCTCTCGACCCCGCCTCTATCACAAGTGAGGTTGGCGGGGACGAGGAGCAGGGCCTTCTCGGTGGTGGCCCCTCGCCTGTGGAATTCACTCCCTGGGGAAATTAGATCTGCAACATCGCTCCTTACCTTCAGGAAAAAACTGAAAACATGGATTTGGGACCAGGCAATCGGACAATCGGGCAGATGAAGAAAGAACTTTGATGATGATTAGGAAATGATTAATGGATTAGAACTATGGAACTCTGAAAGACGGAACGCTGAGCACGAGAATAGTATTTATATGATTCTTATATGATGTGTTATGTACTAGTTGTGGATTGTTTTAATTGTGATAACTGTTTTTAACTTTGGTTTTGTACATTTTGTGTAAAGTGTATAGGCATCGAATCGTGCCTTTTTTGTAAGCCGCCCTGCGTCCTCCCTCGGGGGGTTGAAAAGGGCGGGGTAAGAGTACCTGTAATAAATAAATAAATGTGCGCCTATATGCCGTACGATGGCCCCATGGATTTCATACGGTTTTCGCCGGCAAGGAATCCTCAAGAGCTGGCTTTGCCATTTCCTCGCTCTGAAGCACGTTTGCAGTAAGGGATCAAACAATGAAGTTGTCTGGATTGTTGTAGGTTTTTTCGGGCTATATGGCCATGGTCTTGAGGTATTCTCTCCTGACATTTCGCCTCCATCTATGGAAAGCATCCTTAGTAGTAGTGAGGTCTGTTGGAAGTAGGAAAATGGGTTTATATATCTGTGGAATGACCAGGGTGGGACAAAGGACTCTTGTCTGCTGGTACTAGGTGTGACTGTTTCAACTGACCACATTGATTAGCATTTGATGGCTTGGCAGTGCCTGGGGGAATCTTTTGTTGAAAGGTGATTAGATGTCCCTGATTGTTTCCTCTCCGTTGTTTTGCTGTTGTAATTTTAGAATTTTTTAATACTGGTAGCCAGATTTTGTTCATTTTCATGGTCTCCTCCTTTCTGTTGAAATTGTCCACATGCTTGTGGATTTCAATGGCTTCTCTGTGTAGTCTGACATGGTGGTTGTTGGAGTGATCCATCCAGCATTTCTGTGTTCTCAAATAATATGCTGTGTCCAGGCTGGTTCATCAGGTGCTCTGCTATGGCTGACTTCTCTCGTTGAAGGAGTCTGCAATGCCTTTCATGTTCCTTGATGCGTGTCTGGGCAATGCGTTTGGTGGTCCCTATGTAGACTTGTCCACAGCTGCATGGTATACAATGGTAGACTCCTGCAGAGGTGAGAGGATCCCTCTTGTCCTTTGCTGAACGGAGCATTGGTTGGATTTTCTTGGTGGGTTTGTAGATAGTTTGTATGTTGTGTTTCCTCATCAGCTTCCCTATGCAGTCAGTGGTTCCCTTGATGTATGGCAAGAACACTTTCCCTCTGGGTGGATCTTCATCTTTACTCTCGTGGCTTGTTCTTGGTCTTGCAGCTCTTCTGATGCCTGAGGTGGAGTCTCCATTGGCCTGGAGAGCCCAGTTGAGGTGGTTCAGTCCATCTTGGAGGAGGTGGGCTGCGCAGATTCTTTTTGCACGGTCTGCCAAGGCTTTCATGGTGCTTCTTTTTTGACTTGGGTGATGGTTGGAGTTTTTGTGTAGATCTCTATCTGTGTGTGTGGGTTTTCTGTAGACGGTGTGACCCAATTGTTGATCTGGTTTGCGGATGACTAGGACATCTAGAAAAGGCAGTCTTCCTTCATTTTCTTTTTCCATGGTGAACTGGATGTTTGGGTGGATGCTGTTCAGATGGTCCAGGAACCTGTTGAGTTCTTCTTCTCCATGGCTCCAAATGGTGAAGGTGTCATCCACATATCTGAACCATATCGTGGGCTTTTTGGTTGCTGTCTCCAGGGCTTGTTCTTCAAAGTGTTCCATGTAGAAGTTAGCTATGACTGGGCTGAGAGGGCTCCCCATAGCTACTCCATCTTTCTGTTCGTAGAATTCATTGTCCCACTGAAAGTAACTGGTGGAGAGGCAATGGTGGAACAGAGCTGTGATGTCTTCTGGGAACCTCTGGTTGATGAGTGCCATGGTGTCTGCTACCGGGACCATGGTCAATAGAGATACCACATCGAAGCTGATCAGTTTGTCGTTGGTATTTAGCTTGAGATTGCTGATTTTTTTCTATGAAGTGGGCTGAGTCCTTGATGTAGTGTGTCGTGAGCCCAATATGGCTTTGTAACTGTGCAGCAAGAAATTTTGCTAGGATTTGTTGGATTTTCTTGCTGGGTCTGTAGATAGTTTGTATGTTGTGTTTCCTCATCAGCTTCCCTTTGCGGCCAGTGGTTCCCTTGATGTCTGGCAAGAACATTTTTCCTCTGGGTGGGTCTTGGTCTTGACTCTCGTGGCTTCTTCTCGGTCTAGCAGCCCACCTCCTCCAAGATGAACTGAACCACCTCAACTGGGCTCTACAGGCCAATGGATACTCCACTTCAGACATCAGAAGAGCTTCCTACTTCCAACAGACCCGAAAAAATCTACAACAATCCAGTGATTCCAGCCATGAAAGCCTTCGACAATACAATGAAGTTGTCCATTGGGTTTTAAGTCCGAGAAAGAGAGTGAGAGAGATGTGAAAAGCTGCCCGAAAGTCGAGCCATGGGTGGACTAATGGCAGCCATATGTGCCCCTAGCCGAAACCGCCACGGTGACCCTGCCCTCTTAATTGGGGGTCGATCTGACAGGCCTAATCCCTTCACCGTCCATTAATTCCCTTTGGGGAACTCTTGGGGGTCCCGAGCCATGGGTTGGGGTCAGAGGGGAGGCCAGCTCTCAGGAGCAGCAAGCACATTTCTCACCGTCCTCCAAAGAGCCGAAATCTTTGTCCTTTCCACCGCCCGGCCAATCTCAAACCCAAGCAGAACTGACAGGCTGTTTAGCAAACATTGAAGCCCAGGAAGCTTTAATAACTCTTGCAAAATTATTAAATAAACAGTTCCGAGCTAAGGAAACAAGAGTTGAGAAAGTAAACTTTGCAAGAAGTAGGGAAGGGTTAACCCTTCTGCCAAGCGCCCTTTCATAAGGAGAGAAATACCACCGGTCTTTCAACCCCTGAGCCCCTGCCTAGTGTTAATTTTGGACGACAGACCAACACAAATGTTTAGTCTGATATTAACATTTGGTTAAGGTCAAGGCAGCTTTCAGCGGGGACACCAAGGTACACCCCTCCCTTCCCTTCCTGCTTTCACTAAACAGACTTTATTAAATTCAGGACTGGGACAATGAACTCTGTTTTTTCTGTACTGTTTTCGTGTATGTGTGTATATCAGGAGCAAAACTGCAAGTCGTTTCTGGTGCGAGAGAATTGGCCGTCTGCAAGGATGTAGACTAATAGAATCATAGAATCCAAGAGTTGGAAGAGACCTCCTGGGCCATCCAGCCCAACCCCATCCTGCCAAGAAGCAGGAAAATTGCATTCAAAGCACCCCCGACAGATGGCCATCCAGCCTCTACTTAAAAGCCCCCAAAGAAATAGCCTCCACCACACTCCAGGGCAGAGAGTTCCACTGCTGAACAGCTCTCACATAGAATCCTACAGTTGGAAGAAACCTCATGGGCCACCCAGCCCAACCCCATTCTGCCTAGAAACAGGAAAATTGCATCCAAAGCACCCCCGACAGGTGGCCATCCAGCCTCTGCTTAAAAGCCTCCAAATAAGTAGACTCCACCACACTCCGGGGCAGAGAGTTCCACTGCTGAACATCTCCCACATAGAATCCTAGAATTGGAACAGACCTCATGAGCCACCCAGTCCAACCCCATCCTGCCAAGAAGCAGGAAAATTGCATTCAAAGCACCCCTAACAGATGGCCATCCAGCATCTGCTTAAAAGCCTCCAAATAAGGAGCCTACGCCACACTCCGCGGGAGAGAGTTCCACTGCTGAACATCTCTCACATAGAATCCTAGAGTTGGAAGAGACCTCCTGGGCCATCCAGCCCAACCCCATTCTGCCAAAAAGCAGGAAAATTGCATTCAAAGCACCCCCAACAGATGGCCATCCAGCCTCTGCTTAAAAGCCTCCAAAGAAGGAGCCTCCACCACACTCCGGGGCAGAGAGTTCCACTACTGAACATCTCTCACATAGAATCCTAGAGTTGGAAGAGACCTCATGGGCCATCCAGCCCAACCCCATCCTGCCAAGAAGCAGAGCAATCGCATTCAAAGCACCCCCGACAGATGGCCATCCAGCCTCTGCTTAAAAGCCTCCAAAGAAGGAGCCTCCACCACACTCCGGGGCAGAGAGTTTCACTGCTGAACATCTCTCACATAGAATCCTAGAGTTGGACAAGGCCTGGTGGGCCATCCAGTTCAACCCCATCCTGCCAAGAAGCAGGAAAATTGCATTCAAAGCACCCCTGACAGATGGCCATCCTTTTTTTCTTTCTTTCTGCGATCCCTTGTAGTCTGAGGATGATGGTCCTCCAAGAGTAGTATGCTGGTGGTGGTTCCGTAGGTGGCTGTGGAGCCCTATTCTTGATCTGCATCTTCTCCCGCAGTGAGGGCATTGGTTTCCAGGTGGAAGGTGGTCTCGGTCGGGATTGGCTTGACACGCCTTCCTCTTGGCATGTTTCTCCCTTTCGCCCTCCATTCGTACCTCTTCAAATTTTGCAGCACTGCTGGTCACAACTGACCTCCAGCTGGAGTGCTCAAGGGGCAGGGCCCAGTTCTCAGTATCTATGCCAGAGTTTTTAAGGTTGGCTTTGGGCCCCTCTTTCAAACTCTTTTCCTGCCCACCAACATTCCATTTTCCGTTCTTGAGTTCGGAGTAGAGCAACTGCTTTGGGAGACGGTGGTCAGGCTCCGGACAACGTGGTCGATCCAGCGGAGCTGATGGTGGAGGACCATTGCTTCGATGCTGGTGGTCTTTGCTTCTTCCAGCACGCTGACATTTGTCCGCTTGTCTTCCCAAGAGATTTTCAGGATTTTTCGTAGGCAGCACTGATGGAATCGTTCCAGGAGTTGCATGCGACGTCTGTAGACAGTCCACGTCTCGCAGGCATATAGCAGGGTTGGGAGGACAATAGCTCTATAAACAATTGCCTTGGTATCCGTACGGAAGTCTCGGTCCTCAAACGCTCTCTGCTTCATTCAGAAAAATGCTGCACTCGCAGAGCTCAGGTGGTGTTGAATTTCAAAGTCAATGTTGACTTTTGTGGAGAGGTGGCTGCCAAGGGAGTGGAAATGGTCAATATTTTCTAATGTTACACCATTAAGCTGTATTGTTTAAAAGCTTCCAAAGAAGGAGCCCCCACCACACTCTGAGGCAGAGAGTTCCACTGCTGAATGGCTCTCACAGTCAGGAAGTTCTTCCTCATGTTCAAATGGAATCTCCTTTCTTGTAGTTTGGAGCCATTGTTCCATTGCATTCTAGTCTTCAGGGCAACAGAAAACAAGCTTGCTCCCTCCTCCCTGTGGCTTCCTCTCACATATTTATACATGGCTATCATGTCTCCTCTCAGCCTTCTCTTCTAAACATGCCCAGCTCTTGAAGCCGCTCCTCATAGGGCTTGTTCTCCAGACCTTTGATAATTTTAGTCACCCAGGGTGACATTGCCTGGATGTTTTGATGTGTTTACTATCCTTTTGGGAGACTTCTCTCATGTTCCTTTTGTATGGGGAGCTGGAGCTGACAGAGGGAGCTCAACCCGCTTTCCCCAGATTCAAACCGCTGACCTGTCGGTCAGTAGTCCTGTCGGCACAAGGGTTTAAGCCATTGTGCCTCTGGGAGCTCCTTGAAAACTTGGAAATTATTACCTGTTTTCTTTTATCTTGCCTGTTTTTGTATCATTTGACAACAAAACTGTACCAGGAGCTCCAACTTTATTTTCTTATCTGTTTGCAGTCATAGGGCAGGCCACCTGTCCATCATAATTAAACTTTGGTTCCGCCCCTTGTTCAGGGCTCTGGGAGGGAAAGGAGCCATTTTTGGGGCAGTCTCACATAAGGAAGCTAAACTATAGGACGTAGACCAGCTCGTCCTGTAGAAAAGCTTCTTTTCTCAAGAACATCCGGGGAAACAGAAACAGAAATTCCAGGGGAAAGGTCCCAAGGGTCTGACTGAAAGCTCACAGCCTCTCAGCCTCACAGCAATCAGAGGGAAAACAGCCCTGAAGTTTTCAAAGAATTCTTGGAGGGAGGACAGCATTACAGATCCACGGAACTCCAGCTGAAATATCTTCAAGCCTCAGCTGTTAGGTCTACTCGATACCCAGACGCATTTGGAATCGGTAGTAGGACCCACACTGATGGGGCATAGGTAGTAAACAGCCTGGGAGAGGTTAAATAGGGTTTTTCCTATTTAACCTTAGTTAGTCAGTCAGGTACCAGTCCATTGAGGACTAGACTAAGAAAGCCTCGAAGTGTTGTTTGAACCACTGAATATTTATTTATTTGTCGTGTCAGAACAACCAGTCAAGTTATATTACATTTCTAACAGAGCAAAGCAAACAAGTAGATTACAAAATTTGTGAGTATGAGAGTTGATTAAATGTCCTTTGACCAGTATCTGGCCACTTGGAGTGCCTCTGGTGTTGCTGCAAGAAGGTCCTCCCTGGTGCATGTGGCAGGGCTCAGGGGGCATTGCAGCAGGTGGTCAGTGGTTTGCTCCTCTCCACACTCGCATGTCGAGGATTCCACTTTGTAGCCCCATTTCTGAAGGTTGGCTCTGCATCTCGTGGTGCCAGAGCGCAGTCTGTTCAATGCCTTCCAGGTCGCCCAGTCCTCTGTGTGCCCAGGGGGGAGTCTCTCATTGGGTATCAGCCATTGGTTGAGGTACTGGGTTTGGGCCTGCCACTTTTGGACACTCGCTTGCTGAGGTGTTCCAGTGAGTGTCTCTGTAGATCTTAGAAAACTATTTCTAGATTTAAGTCGTTGACGTGCTGGCTGATACCCAAACAGGGGATGGGCTGGAGATGTCACTGCCTTGGCCCTTTCACTATTGGCTGCTACTTCCTGGCGGATGTCAGGTGGTGCAATACCGGCTAGACAGTGTAATTTTTCCAGTGGTGTGGGGCGCAGGCACCCCGTGATAATGCGGCATGTCTCATTAAGAGCCACATCCACTGCTTTAGTGTGGTGAGATGTGTTCCACACTGGGCATGCATACTCAGCAGCAGAGTAGCACAGCGCAAGGGCAGATGTCTTCACTGTATCTGGTTGTGATCCCCAGGTTGTGCCAGTCAGCTTTCGTATGATATTGTTTCTAGCGCCCACTTTTTGCTTGATGTTCAGGCAGTGCTTCTTGTAGGTCAGAGCACGGTCCAGAGTGACTCCCAGATATTTGGGTGCGCTGCAATGCTCCAGTGGGATTCCTTCCCAGGTGATCTTCAGAGCTCGGGATGCTTGTCTGTTCTTGAGATGAAAGGCACATGTCTGTGTTTTAGATGGGTTGAGGATCAGTTGGTTTTCCCTGTAATAGGCAGTAAGAGCACCTAGAGCTTCAGAGAGCTTCTGTTCAACCATCTCAAAGCTCCCTCCTTGAGCAGTAATGGAAGAAGAACCATTGAAGATTTGTTGTTTATTCCATAATAAAGACTTTGTTGTATCATTAAAGACTCTAAAGACCATCACTTCAGAAAAATCCCTGAGAACCTCTCTTTGAGGCGCCCTGGCTTCCCGCTGGGCTTAAAGTATACATCCTATAGAAAAGACAGCTGTTACGGGCCCAGCGCATGACAGAACAAAGACTGCAACAAAACCAATCTCTGTTGATTTATACAGTAGATCCAGGGAACTTGGGGCACTTGTAATATTGTTGGAGGGCAGGTTTCAGGTTTCTTCTCATTGTGGC
Organism: Anolis sagrei; assembly: GCF_037176765.1. Taxonomy (NCBI): domain Eukaryota; kingdom Metazoa; phylum Chordata; class Lepidosauria; order Squamata; family Anolidae; genus Anolis; species Anolis sagrei. The sequence continues at coordinate 3,906,965 of NC_090027.1, forward strand.
TATGACCAGTGGTAGGAATTAACTAATTAAACCCAATTAAGTGAGAAATTAGTTAGTAGGCAGGTTAGGAAAACACTGCAGAATTGTGAGCTGTTGGACATTATTGCAAAAGACTCTTGTGTGGTGCAAATGTGAATCCAGGCCAGAGTGCAACAGCTTGTGCAACAACATCCTAGATCCTAAACCAATGGATTCAAATTACACTGAAGTTTCATCGCAGAAGGAATTCATAGAATCATAGAATCAAAGAGTTGGAAGAGACCTCCTGGGCCATCCAGTCCAACCCCATTCTGCCAAGAAGCAGGAATGTTGCATTCAAATCACCCCTGACAAATGGCCATCCAGCCTCTGCTTAAAAGCTTCCAAAGAAGGAGCCTCCACCACACTCCGGGGCAGAGAGTTCCACTGCTGAACGACTCTCACAGTCAGGAAGTTCTTCCTAATGTTCAGATGGAATCTCCTCTCTTGTAGTTTGAAGCCATTGTTCCGCGTCCTTGTCTCCAAGGAAGCAGAAAACAAGCTTGCTCCCTCCTCCCTGTGGCTTCCTCTCACATATTTATACATGGCTATCATATCTCCTCTCAGCCTTCTCTTCTTCAGGCTAAACATGCCCAGTTCCCTAAGCCGCTCCTCATAGGGCTTGTTCTCCAGACCCTTGATCATTTAAGTCACCCTCCTCTGGACACATTCCAGCTTGTCAATATCTCTCTTGAATTGTGGTGCCCAGAATTGGACACAATATTCCAGGTGTGGTCTAACCAAGGCGGAATAGAGCATTACTTCCCTAGATCAGTAGACACTATGCTCCTATTGATGCAGGCCAAAATCCCATTGGCTTTTTTTGCCGCCACATCACATTGTTGGCTCATGTTTAACTTGTTGTCCACGAGGACTCCAAGATCTTTTTCACACGTACTGCTCTCGAGCCAGGCATCCCCCATTCTGTATCTTTGCATTTCATTTTTCCTGCCAAAGTGGAGTATCTTGCATTTGTCCCTGTTGAACTTCATTTTGTTAGCTTTGGCCATTCATCTCTCTAATCTGTCAAGATCGTTTTGAATTCTGCTCCTCTGGACTATTGGCTATCCCTCCCAATTTGGTGTCGTCTGCAAACTTGATGGTCCTGCCTTCTAGCCCTTCATCTAAGTCATTAATAAAGATGTTGAACAGGACCGGGCCCAGGAGGGAACCCTGCTTGTGGCACTCCACTCGTCACTTCTTTCGAAGATGAAGAGGAAGCATTAGTGAGCACTCTCTGTGTTCGTCCACTTAACCAATTCCAGATCCACCTCACTGTAGTTTTGCCTCACCCACATTGGACTAGTTTCCTTGCCAGAAGGTCATGGGGGACCTTGTCAAAGAAGGCCTTCCTGAAATCCAGGTACGCTACATCCACAGCATTCCCCGCATCTACCCAGCTTGTAGCTCTATCGAAGAAAGAGAATTGTCTCAGAAGGTGATGGATTCTCCACTTTTGATGATCTATAACAGTGTTTCTCAACCTTGCTAATGCCGTGACCCCTTAAATACAGTTTCTCGTGTTGTGGTGACCCCCAACCATAAAATTATTTTCCTTGCTACTTTATAACTGTTATGAATTGTGATGTAAATATCTGATTTGCAGGATGTTTTTTCTGCTTTGAGTCACCCGTGGGCTAAGAAAAGTGGTATATAAATATAGTAAATGAATAATTAAAATACATTTTCAGTCACTGGACCAAACTTGGCATAAATATCCGATACTCCCAAATCTGAGTACTGGTGGGGTTGGCAAATTGATTTTGTCATTTGGGAGTTGCAGTTGCTGGGATTTATAGTTCACCTACAATCAACGATCATTGCAAACTCCAAAAATGATGGAATTGAACCAAACTTGGCATTCAGAGCTCCTATGACCAATAGAAAACACTGGAAAACTTTGGTGGATATTGACCTTGAGTTTGGAAAGAAAAATTCCTAGATACAGAATGGTTCCTTGTGCGGATTTATTTCCAAATGGGTGACTCGATCCGCTCCCTCCGAAAAAGGCCGCTCGAAACAGAACAAACCAGGGTTATAAAACAACATCTCTTTATAAAACTCATAAGACAGGAGCATCACACAGGAATCGGTTAATTCAGCAAGTTTGGTTAAATGAAGGCAAATACATGGCAGAGGAAGGCACTGGAGAACAAAACAGAACGGGTTTACCAGCCTTACTAGATGTAAAACATATGCTTTCCAAGAGGCAGATTGACAGTGTCAGCCAGATGCAAATGTGGATAATTGCTTGGAAAATAAGGTATTCTGCAGAGACTGGCGCAAGGTTCAACTAGCTTCCAGAAAGCAGAGTTTAGCATTATTTTGCTGGCGGTCAACAATGGCATGGAAGTCCAACCGGTAGCACTTCCACCAAGCGTAGGCAAACTTTGGCTTCAGAGGCTGAGGGGAAAAAGGAAGGAGACTGAGGCTGTTAGGAATTGTGGGAGTTGTAGTCCAAAACACCTGGAGGGAGGGAGGGCCAAAGTTTGCCCATGCTTGAGCTACACTGTAGACCGAATGCAGTTTGACACCACTTTCACAGTGATGAAATTCTAGGAATTAGGGTGATGGGGCCTCACCAAAAAGTGGGTGCTAGAAACAACATCATACGAAAGCTGACTGGCACAACCTGGGGATCACAACCAGATACAGTGAAGACATCTGCCCTTGCGCTATGCTACTCTGCTGCTGAGTATGCATGCCCAGTGTGGAACACATCTCACCACGCTAAAACAGTAGATGTGGCTCTTAATGAGACATGCCGCATTATCACAGAGTGTCTGTGCCCTACTCCACTGGAGAAATTACACTGCTTAGTCGGTATTGCACCACCTGACATCCGCCGGGAAGTAGCAGCCAATAGTGAAAGGACCAAGGCAGAGACATCTCCAGCTCATCCCGTTTGGGTATCAGCCAGCAAGTCAACGACTTAAATCAAGAAATAATTTTCTAAGATCTACAGAGATACTTGCTGGAACACCTCAGCAAACGAGAGTCCAAAAGTGGCAGGCTCAAACCCAGCACCTCAATCCGTGAGTGATACCAGATGAGAGACTCCCCCCGGGCACACAGAAGACTGGGCAACTTGGAAGGCGCTGAACAGACTGCGCTCTGGCACCACGAGATGCAGAGCCAACCTTCAGAAATGGGGCCTCAAAGTGGAATCCACGACATGCGACTGTGGAGAAGAGCCAACCACTGACCACCTGGTGCAATGCACCCTGAGTCCTGCCACATGCACAAGGGAGGACCTTCTTGCGGCAACACCAGAAGCACTCCAAGTGGCCAGAGATTGGTCAAAGGACATTTAATCAGCTACGAAATTTGCAAAACTTGTGTGTTTTTTTAAATCTGTTTGTTTGTTTTGTTCTGTTAGAAATGTAATACAATGTTCTGGTTGCGGATGACACGATAAATAAAACCAAACTACAGATCCCATGATTCCATAACATTGAGACATATTGGGTAAAGATGGGCTCAAACTGCACCAATTCAGCAAGTAAATGCTCCCTATGTAGGAGTCTGGGTGAACTAGGAGTGGATAAAGGAATACAAAGAGAAGAGCAACCAAGTCTCCAAAAGGCATCCGATCCCTTCTGATTTTGTTGGAAATGGCAACCTTCTCAAGCCTCCACTAGTTATTTGTTGTGTATATAATTCAGATTGCTTACTGAATTGTATATGTGTGTGTTTGCTATGGAATTTTACTTAAACTCTTGTGTTGTGGGAGGGGCTGCAGACCATGCGATCAGGTCTGGGCTTGTTGACGACTCAGACTCCATTTTAGAACCATACCGTATAGAAGATTGATGACAACTGGGAAATAGCGGGAGAATATGTGGAGGCCGTGACAGACTTTGTATTTCTAGGTGCAAAGATGACTGCAGATGCAGACTGTGGCCAGGAAATCAGAAGACGCTTCCTTCTTGGGAGGAGAGCAAGGTCCAATCCCGATAAAATAGTCAAGAGCAGAGACATCAGACTGGCAACAAAGATCCATTGCCTAGTCCAAGCCATGGTCTTCCCTGTAGTCACCTACGGATGTGAGAGCTGGACCTTCGGGAAGGCTGAGCGAAGGAAGAGAGATGCTTTTGAGCTGTGGTGTTGGAGGAAAGTGCTGAGAGTGCCTTGGACCGCGAGAAGATCCAACCAGTCCATACTTCAGGAAATAAAGCCCGGCTGCTCACTGGAGGGAAGGAGACTAGAGGGAAAGCGGAAGTCCTTTGGCCACATCATGAGGAGACAGCAAAGCCTAGAGAAGGGAATGATGCTGGGGAAAGTGGAAGGCAAAAGGAAGAGGGGCCGACCAAGGGCAAGGTGGATGGATGGCATCCTTGAAGTGACTGGACTGACCTTGAAGGAGCTGGGGGTGGTGACAGCCGACAGGGAGCTCTGGCGTGGGCTGGTCCATGAGGTCATGAAGAGTCGGAGACGACTGAATGAATGAAAAACAACAAAGCAATACAAAGAGAAGAGCAACCAAGTCTCCAAAAGGCATCCGATCCCTTCTGATTTTGTTGGAAATGGTAACCTTCTCAAGTCTCCACTAGTTATTTGTTGTGTATATAATTCAGATTGCTTACTGTATTGTATATGTGTGTGTTTGGTATGCAATTTTAAACTCTATGTTGTGGGAGGGGCTGCAGACCATGCAATCAGGTCTGGGCTTGTTCACGACTCAGACTCCATTTTAGGACCGTACCATTTAGACTTCAGTAGAGATTGATTGACAACTGGGAAATAGAGCGAGAAAATGTGGAGGACATGACAGGGTTTGTATTTCTAGGTGCAAAGATGAGTGCAGATGCAGACCGCTTGGACTGCGAGAAGATCCAACCAGTACATCCTCCAGGAAATAAAGCCCAACTGCTCATTGGAGGGAAGGATATTCGAGGCCAAGATGAAGTCCTTTGGCCACATCATGAGAAGAAAGGAAAGCTTAGAAAAGACAATGATGCTGGGGAAAATGGAAGGAAAAAGGAAGAGGGGCCGACCAAGGGCAAGATGGATGGATGGCATCCTTGAAGGGATTGGATTGACCTTGAAGCAAGCTGGGGGTGGTGACGGCCGACAGGGAGCTCTGGCATGGGATGGTGCAGGAGGTCACGAAGAGTCGGAAACGACTGAACGAATGAACAACAACAACAAAAGAGAAGTATGTTTTGGACTTCAGTAGGAACAGTATGCTTAGAGACTTCATTGGACTTTCAGACTAGACAGAGACTCTATTAGACTTTCAACGTAGAAACAGTATAGTTTTGAAGTCAGTTAGAAACAGTGTCCTTTTAGAAGATTGTAAAACTGAATGCTTCAGAGACTCCATTAGACTCTCAGACCAGAGAGAGAGGCTTTGGACTCTGGACTGTTGATGATAAGAGAGATGCCTTGTGTTACCTACACAGAAAAACTACTTCAAATCTACATGTCAGTGGATTGATATGCAAAGTACCTGTATGCTGAATACATGAAGGTTGTGAGTAAACCAACTATGTTACTTCTAAAGAAGTCTGCTTATTTTTGACTCTTGGGAGCATGATTAAAAGGCAAATATGTCTTAAGGGAGAGTAGATATTTTGGGACAGCTAGAAGGAATACTTCTGAAACTCTGCTGAATATGTGTGTGTGTGTGTGTGTATGTGTATAAGGTAAAGGTAAAGGTAGTCCCCTGACATTAAGTCCAGTCATGTCTGACTCTGGGGTGTGGTGCTCACCTCCATTTCTAAGCCTGAAGAACCAGCGTTGTCCATAGACATCTCCAAGGTCATGTGGCCGGCATGACTGTATGTGTATGTGGGTGTACGTATGTATGTATATATATGTGTGTGTGTGTGTTCATTTGTGGGATTAACAGAACTCTAAAGCCACTGGACGAATTGAAACCAAATTTGGGACACAAGACACTTAACAACCCAATGTATGTCCTTCACCAAAAAAAATGATTTTGCCATTTGGGAGTTGTAGTTGCTGGGATTTATAGTTCAGCTATGATCAAAGAGCATTCTGAACCCCACCAACGATGGAATTGAACCAAACTTGGCACACAGTTCTCCCATGACCAACAGAAAATACTGGAAGGGTTTGGTGGGCATTGTCCTTTGATTTTGGAGTTGTAGTTCACCTACATCAAGAGATCACTGTGGACTCCAACAATGATGGATCTGGACCAAACTCTACACAAATACTCAATCTGCCCAAATGTGAACACTGGTGGAGTTTGGGGGAAATAGAACCTTGACATTTGGGAGTTGTAGTTGCTGGGATTTATAGTTCACCTACAATCACAGAGCATTCTGAACCCCACCAATGACAGAAATGGGGCAAACTTCCCACCCAGAACCCCCATGCCCAACAGAAAATACTCAAGGCCATCCAGTCCAACTCCCTTCACCAGGGCAAGAAAACGTAATCAAAGCCCTCCTGACAAAGAACCATCCAGCCATAGATATAGATAGATAGATAGATAGATAGATAGATAGATAGATAGATAGATAGATAGATCCATGCCTTTCCAAAGATAATTAAATCTCCCAAAGATTCCACATTTCCAAAAAGATTTTGGATGCAGAGCAGGATCAGCCTTGGTTAGTAATTGTATGAGAAACCAATGGATGCCAATTCTTGTAGCTTCCTTTCAGGATGAAGGAATTGGCAAAGGAAGAAGTTGGCCAAACTATCTCCTTTGGAAAATAAAATGTGATGCATAAGTCAACAGGTAACTTGAAGGCACCTACTCAGAACCACGAACAAAGAGAAGAGGGGATCACTATCTGTGTTGTCTACACAAAGAGAAGAACAACATCTCCCCTTTCTTGTCTGGGATGTCATTGCCTCGCAAACTGCCAGACTCATCTGATCTCTTTTTTCGATAGAGTTACAAGCTGGATAGATGTGGGGAATGCCTTGGATGGAGTGTACCTGGATTTCAGGAAGGCCTTCTTTGACAAGGTCTCCCATGATCTTCTGGCAAGGAAATGAGTCCAATGTGGGCAAGGCAAAACTACAGTGAGGTGGATCTGGAATTGGTTAAGTGGACGAACCCAGAGGGTTATTCTCCCCAAGGCTTCCTCCTCTTCATCCTGGAAAGAAGTGACAAGCGGAGTGCCATCCGCAGGGTTCCGTTCTGGGCCCGGTCCTGTTCAACATCTTCACTAATGACTTAGATGAAGGGTTAGAAGGCAGGATCATCAAGTTTGCAGACAACACCAATTTGGGAGGGAGAGTCAAGACTCCAGAGGACAGGAGCAGGATTCAAAACGATCTTGACAGATTACAGAGATGATTGGCCAAAACTAACAAAATGAAGTTCAACAGAGACAAATGCAAGATACTCCACTTTGGCAGAAAAAATGAAATGCAAAGATACAGAATGGGGGACAATGCCTGGCTTGAGAGCAGTACGTGTGAAAAAGATCTTGGAGTCCTTGTGGACAACAAGTTAAACATGAGCCAGGAATGTGATGTGGCGGCAAAAAAAGCCAATGGGATTTTGGCCTGCATCAATAGGAGCATAGTGTCTAGATCTAAGGAAGTAATGCTCCCCATGCTCAATTCCGCTTTGGTTAGACCACACCTGGAATATTGTGTCCAATTCTGGGCACCACAATTCAAGAGAGATATTGACAAGCTGGAATGTGTCCAGAGGAGGGTGACTAAAATAATCCAGGGTTAATCAAGGGAACAAGCCCTATGAGGAGTGGCTTAAGGAGCTGGGCATATTTAGCCTGAAGAAGAGAAGGCTGAGAGGAGATATGATAGCCATGTATAAATATGTGAGAGGAAGCCACAGGGAGGAGGAGGGAGCAACCTTGTTTTCTGCTTCCTTGGAGACTAGGACAAAATGGAGCAATGGCTTCAAACTACAAGAGAGGAGATTCCATCGGAACACGAGGAAGAACTTCCTGACTGTGAGAGCCGTTCAGCAGTGGAACTCTCTGCCCCGGAGTGTGGTGGAGGCTCCTTCTTTGGAAGCTTTGAAACAGAGGCTGGATGGCCATCTGTCAGGGGTGATTTGAATGCAATATTCCTGCTTCTTGGCAGAATGGGATTGGACTGGATGGCCCATGAGGTCTCTTCCAACTCTTTGATTCTATGATTCTATGGTGCAAGGTGTCACCATAGCAATATGAGTAGTGGTAATATCTTAAAACTACACCCAGCCTTTCACATCTGCAAGTCTTAGGGAAACAGGAATTGCCCACCGTCCAACTGAAAGGTCTAAGTACTGGGCATGTTTAGCCTGCAGAGGAGAAGGTTGAGAGGAGCCATGTATAGATATGGAAAAGGGTGTCATAAGGAAGAGGGAGTGGGTTTCCTTTCTGCTGTCCTGGAAACTAGGACTCAATGGAGCTACAGGTTCAAATGACAGGAAAGGAGATTCAACCTGAACATGAGGAAGAACTTCCTGACCATAAGAAGAGCTGTCCACCAATGGAACTCCTTCCTTGGAGGCTTTTAAACAGAGGCTGGATGGCCATCTGTCGGGGATGCTTCAATTTTGCTTTTCCTGCATGGCAGAAAGGGGTTGGACAACATGGCCCATGGGATCTCTTCCAACTCTATTGTTCTATGACTCTATGAAATGGGGCAGCCAAATGAGAAAGGTTGAAAATGCCTTTGGTCCCACAACATGAAGGCAAAGTAACATTCAAAGAAAGTGTTGATGAGGCCAGTTTTGGAGAAAGACAGTCAAGGCGTAGAGTGGGATCCCCAAGAGAGATGTTGCAGGACTTCCCAGAACATTCCAGCACATTTGCGTGGTGATGAGCCTGTCGACGCAACGACCTCCCCTTGCACTCCTAGAGACATGCGGCCTCCGTGTCCCAGCGCAAGGGATCTGGCTGCAGACTCCAGGTGGTTTCTCTCATCCAAAGTACAAGGCGCTTTCTCAAAAAGCTCATCCCCATCTGCAGCGTGTAGACAATGAGACATAATCTCCTATGGTAAGTCAAAAAGTACCGGGTTCTCTGAGAGAGGAAGGAAAACAAGATCGTAAGAGCTGCTCAGCAGTGGAACTTTCTTCCCCAAAATGTGGTGGAGGCTTCTTCTATGGAGGCTCTTAAGGAGAGGCTGGATGGCCATCTGTTGGGGGTGCTTTGAACGCGATTGTCCTGCTTCTGGGCAGAATGGGGTTGGATAGGATGGCCCATGAGGTCTCTTCCAACTCTAGTATTCTAAGGCAGGCAGAATAACTGGCACAGAATATCTCACTTTGCAAACAGAGGGTGCATCTATACCAGTTGTTCCCAACCAGTGGTCCGTGGACCACCAATGGTCCACAAGAACAAAAATATGGTCCGTGGCCTCACCATTACTACACTGTTGCCTCGAAACCACATAACAATGGGATTGATTGGTCTCGCGAAATCCTCGTATAGTGCCGAGGCAACGAGGATGTCAGGAAGAGGCTGACTACCCACGAAAGATTACTACGACCACATCAGCTCTAGATCTGCCTCAGGGGAGCGTGCTTGCTCCATCCATGTTCAACATCTACACAAATGACCAGCCACTGCCAGAAGGGATAGAGAGCTTCATCTATGCTGATGATCGTGCCATTACCGCTCAAGCAGGGAGCTTTGAGATGGTTGAACAGAAGCTCTCCGAAGCTCTAGGTGCTCTTACTGCCTATTACAGGGAAAACCAGCTGATCCCTAATCCATCTAAAACACAGACATGCGCCTTTCACCTTAAGAACAGACAAGCATCCCGAGCTCTGAGGATTATTACCTGGGAAGGGATCCCACTCGAGCATTGCAGGACACCCAAATACTTGGGAGTCACTCTGGACCGTGCTCTGACCTACAAGAAGCACTGCCTGAACATCAAGCAAAAAGTGGGTGCTAGAAACAACATCATACGAAAGCTGACTGGCACAACCTGGGGATCACAACCAGACACAGTGAAGACATCTGCCCTTGCGCTATGTTACTCTGCTGCTGAGTATGCCCAATGTGGAACACATCTCACCACGCTAAAACAGTGGATGTGGCTCTGAATGAGACATGCCGCATTATCACGGGGTGTCTGCGCCCCACACCACTGGAGAAATTACACTGCTTAGCCGGTCTTGCACCACCTGACATCCTCCGGGAAGTAGCAACCAATAGTGAAAGGACCAAGGCAGAGACATCTCCAGCTCATCCCTTGTTTGGGTATCAGCCAGCACGCCAACGACTTAAATCTAGACATAGTTTTCTTAGATCTACAGAGACACTCGCTGGAACATCCCAGCAAGCGAGAATCCAAAAGTGGCAGGCCCAAACCCAGCACCTCAATCCATGGGTGATACCAGATGAGAGACTCCCCCCTGGGCACACAGAAGACTGGGCGACTTGGAAGGTGCTGAACAGACTGTGCTCAGGCACCACGAGGTGCAGAGCCAATCTTAAGAAATGGGGCCACACAGTGGAGTCCATGACATGTGAATGTAGAGAAGAGCAAACCACTGTCCATCTGCTGCAATGCACCCTGAGCCCTGCCACATGCACAAGGGAGGACCTTCTTGTGGCAACACCAGAGGCACTCCAAGGGGCCAGAGACTGGTCAAAGGACATTTAACCAACTACCAAGTTTGCAAAATCTGTTTGTGTTTTTTTTCTTTTCTTTTTAATCTGTGTGTTTGTTTTGTTCTGTTAGAATTGTAATACAATGGTTGCTGATGACACGATAAATAAAATCAGCTCTAGATGATTAAATATGGTTTTTTTGTGGGCAAGCAGATGGTGACGACTGGATGTCATATGTTCTGTATCAGAAACTAGAGCTGATGTGGTTTATCCAATGCAATTTTCTTAATCAGCACCCCAAAGAAACAAACTGAATCCAAAGATGACCAAAAACCGATTCGTAGACGTTTTGGTACTAATGTTGAAGAGTGGTCCCTGGTCAAAGTAGTCCCTGGTCACAGTGGTCCCTGGTCAAGTGGTCCCTGGTAAAAAACACAAAGGTTGGGAACCACTGATCTACAATGTAAAATGAAGGCAGTTTGGCACCAGTGTTTCGGGAATAATCATTTCACAAAGTCTTAAGCCTCCTCTGCCAAAGATTTCCAAACTAGAACTCCCACAATCCCACAATGGGCCCACACTCTGTAAAACTACCACTCTCATTACTCCATAGCATCTACTGTGGCAGTTCAAGTGGTATCAAACTGCATTAACTCTACAGTGTAGCTGCAGCCTTACTCCATTATATGGCCTCAGTGGCATCATCAAATAACCAAATTTAATTGTATTGTCGAAGGCTTTCATGGCTGGAATCACTGGGTTCTTGTGGTTTTTTTCGGGCTATAGGGCCATGTTCTAGAGGCATTTCTCCTGACGTTTCGCCTGCATCTATGGCAAGCATCCTCAGAGGTGGTGAGGTCTGTTGGAAATAGGAAAATGGGTTTATATATCTGTGGAATGACTGGGGTGGGACAAAGGACTCTCTGCTGAAGCTAGGTGGGAATGTTTCAGCTGACCACCTTCATTAGCATTTGAAGGCCTGGCTGAGCCTGGGAAAATGTTCTGTTGAGAGGTGTTAAGATGTGCCTGGTTGTTTCCTCTCTGCTGTTTTGCTGTAGTAATTTTAGAGTTTTTTAATACTGGTCATTCCAGTCATTCCACAGATATATAAACCCATTTTCCTATTTCCAACAGACCTCACTACCTCTGAGGATGCTTGCCATAGATGCAGGCGAAACGTCAGGAGAACTGCCTCTAGAACATGGCCCTATAGCCCGAAAAAACCCCACAAGAACCCAAATTTAATTGGCTACATAACAAGTATGATATCATCCCATTATCCTATAATTGAACGTTGGGGAAGGACCATAAGGTAGAACTTGGCGGTGGGAAATGGTCAACGATGGACCCAAGCTCAGGAGAACCAACAAAACCTACAGTTGGGGTTTTGTTTTTTTTTTGAGGGAACATTTCCACACTACTGAAATTGTGCATTTCTAACCAAAAATCAGAGGAAAAAGCTTAATATGCTGTGCTCATAACCCCAAGTCTTCTCAACAGCAACATGTGGGATATAACCAAAGTTGTGAGAAAACTGGAAGATAGACAGAAAGAAACATTGAGGGGGGAAATCCACGGTGACAGAAAGAGACAACAGTGTTGGTGAGCCATCAAGTCCAAGTTTGTGCAAGTTCAGGACCAGCAGGAAAAAAAATACAACACGACAACAACAACAAAACAGAAGTCCCAGCGCCTGATCCCAGCGGATCATTTGAAAACGGACTGAAACGTTGGGCACTCTGGGCTCTTCATTTTCTTCATGAACTTCTTGAACTCCTTGTTCTTCTTGTCCCACTTGTGGATGGCCGTCAGCAGGTACTGGGTCTTCACCTTGCGGCCCATGATGAGGAAGTGGTTGTTGAGGTTGTCCAGCTGGTGGCAAGGGCAGTCCGCCCCGTTCTTCAAGTACAGCACCAGCTTCTTGAGGTCCTTCTTCTTGATGGTGCCCAGCTTCAAGGGCTTCTTCTTCTTGGGGATGATCTTCTTGTCTCCGTTTTCTTTTTTCACCTCTTTGATCTTCATCTTTAAAGCTGGAAGATGGAAGAGAGGACAGTCATGTTAGTCTCTCGTGAGGAAAATAGGTGACACACAGAGAACTACAGCCCAAGAACTAATGATGTTTTTGGAACTCCGTAACAGATCCAACACGGACCACTTATGATTTTTCCGAAATACTTTAGAATCAAAACGGGGGTCACGCGAATTTCGTTAAGACAAATGAAGCAGGGGTTTTTTTAGTCGTGCACACCCTTAATATGTTTTGGAAAGGCATAACCTTTGAGATCATAACCTTCTGGAAAAATGATGCCATAACCTTTTGGGAAATTGAAATCTCCATAACTGGGTTGTTGTAGGTTTTTTTTGGGCTATATGGCCATGTTCTAGAGGCATTCTCTCCTGACGTTTCGCCTGCATCTATGGCAAGCATCCTCAGAGGTAGTGAGGTCTGCTGGAACTAGGAAAATGGGTTTATATATCTGTGGAATGAACACGGTGGGACAAAGAACTCTTGTCTGTTGGAGGGAGGTGTGAATGTTTCAACTAACCACCTTGATTAGCATTTGATGGCCTGGCAGTTGTTTGGTGTGGCTTGTTGGTGCCTGGGGAAATCTTTTGTTGAGATGTGATTAGATTAGATTAGATTAGAAAAGATTGCCCCAGGCAGCAACAAGCCACACAAAACAACTGCCAGGCCATCAAATGCTAATCAAGGTGGTCAGTTGAAACATTTACACCTAGGTCCAACAGACAAGAGTTCTTTGTCCCACCCTGTGAAGCTGGCGGGGCCGAGAGCAAGGCCTCCCCAGACGATCTTAAACTACAGGGTGGAACGTAGAGGGAGATACGTTCGCACAAGTAAGCTGGGCCAGAAACATATAGGGTTTTATAGGCCAAGACCAACACTCTGAATTGTGCTTGGGTGTGCTGCTCATCTCCATTTTTAAGCCAAAGAGCATGTGTTATCCTTAGACACCTCCAAGGTCATGTGGCCGGCATGACTGTATGGAGCGCCGTTACCTCCCCGCTGGAGCCTAACTATTAAGCTACTCACATCTGCATGTTTTCGAACTGCTAGGTTGGCTGAAGCTGAGGCTAACAGCAGGAGCTCATGCCGCTCCCCGGATTCAAACCTGCAACCTTTTGGTAAGCAAGTTCAGCAGCTCAGCGGTTTAATCCACTGCTCCACATACAAATGGCATAATAACATAGTGTCCTTTTTATGAAGTGGTGAAATCAAAGTTTGGTTTTTGGAATATATATATATATATTCAAGCTGTGGATGGTTGAACTACTACCTATTGAACTTCTCACATCTGCATGTTTTCAAACTGCTAGGTTGGCAGAAGCTGAGGCTAACAGCGGGAGCTCATGCCGCTCCCCGGATTCAAACCTGCAACCTTTTGGTAAGCAAGTTCAGCAGCTCAGCAGTTTAATCCACTGCTCCACATACAAATAGCATAATAAAATAGTGTCCTTTTTATGAACTACTACCTATTGAACTTCTCACATCTGCATGTTTTCGAACTGCTAGGTTGGCAGAAGCTGGGGCTAACAGCGGGAGCTCATGCCGCTCCCCAGATTCGAACCTGCAACCTTTTGGTAAGCAAGTTCAGCAGCTCAGCAGTTTAATCCACTGCTCCACATACAAATGGCATAATAACATAGTGTCCTTTTTATGAAGTGGTGAAATCAAAGTTTGGTTTTTGGAATATATATATATATATATATATATATATATATATATATATTCATATTCAAGCTGTGGATGGTTGAACTACTACCTATTGAACTACTCACATCTGCATGTTTTTGAACTGCTAGGTTGGCAGAAGCTGGGGCTAACAGCAGGAGCTCATGCAGGATTCGAACCGCCAACCTTTTGGTAAGCAAGTTCAGCAGCTCAGCGGTTTAATCCACTGCTCTACATACAAATGTCATAATAAAATAGTGTCCTTTTTATGAAGCGGTGTAACCTATGTTTGGTTTTTGGAATTTAAATATATATATATATATATATATATATATATATATATATTCAAGCTGTGGATGGTTGAAGTGGTGAAATCTATGTTTGGTTTTTGGAATATATATATATATATATATATATATATATATATATATATATTCAAGCTACCTAATGAGCTACTCACATCTGCATGTTTTCGAATTGCTAGGTTGGCAGAAGCTGGGGCTAACAACAGGAGCTCACCCCACTCCCTAGATTTGAACCTGTGACCTTTCCGTCAGCAAGATCGGCAGCTCAACGGTTTAACCCGCTGCGCCACCATGGGCTCCCATGCAAATATATGTCTATGCAAATGTTTGGTATCCCAAAATCCAAAACACTTCGGGTCCCAAGAATTTGGGACAAGGGATACTCAACCTGTATCACTGAATGCTTGAAAAAAAATACATGCCTGATTTTTCTCCCAATGTCTATGAATGGCTCTGAAAGGAAAAGAGGGAGGGTTGATTCAATCGAGGCAGCCACGGCCCTGAGTTTGCAAGACCGTGGCAATCTCTCCTTTGCAGGGTCACCCGAAAACGAAGCCAATCCGATGACAAATCAAAAGGAACAACAAGGAAAGGGCAACTGCGCCTGCGGAGCTCCTGCGGGCCAAGAAGCCGGGAAACATCAGCCCCCGAGGGCCATCTGGGCTTGATCAACACAAGGAGCCAAGTGGCACTGAAAGGACCTTTTCCCAAAAAAATAAATAAATGTGCAACACATTGTCGTCATCTCGACCCCACAAAGTGAATTTCACCACAAACGAAGGCACAAAGCTGCAATCAATAACCCTGCGAAAGAAGACAGGGGATATTTTCCATTTCTGTCACTTCGGATTAGTTTTCCAGACCCATGAAGGACCGGCCATGGAATTGTTCCCAACACTTCTCCTTCGGGAGAGGAAGAGACCCAATGGGAGGTGCCCGACACAACTTTGCCAACATCGGCATACAAAGTGCCACAGCATGTCATCATCTGTGCGCATTCAGAAGATCTACAAGCCGACCAAGGGCAAGATGGATGGATGGCGTCCTTGAGGTGACTGGACTGACCTTGAAGGAGCTGGGGGTGGTGACGGACGACAGGGAGCTCTGGCATGGGCTGGTCCATGAGGTCACGAAGAGTCGGAGACGACTGAACGAATGAACAACAACAACAAGCCACTCTAAACACCTTCACAGAAGCATACGAGAAGCTCGGCCTGTCATTGAACATTAAGAAAACCAAAGTGTTCTACCAGCAGTCACCAACCAATCCTTCTCCAATGCCAGAGATACAGCTTCATGGTGTCACATTAGAAAATGTTGACCATTTCCGCTCCCTTGGCAGCCTCCTCTCCACAAAAGTCAACATCGACACCGAAATACAACACCTCCTGAGCTCTGCGAGTGCAGCATTTTTCCGAATGAAGCAGAGAGTGTTTGAGGACCGGGACATCCATAGGGATACCAAGGTGCTTGTTTATAAAGCTATTGTCCTCCCAATCCCACTATAAAACCCTTTACGGCTCCGGCCCAGCATACCTGTCCGAACGTATCTCCCTCTACGTCCCACCTCGGAGTTTAAGATCTTCTGGGGAGGCCCTGCTCTCGGCCCCACCTTTATCACAAGTGAGCCTGATGGGCACGAGGGACAGGGCCTTCTCGGTGGTGGCCCCTCGCCTGTGGAATGCGCTCCCGGGGAAATTAGTTCATCAACATCCCTCCTCTCCTTCAGGAGGAAGTTAAAAACCTGGATTTGGGACCAGGCCTTCGGGTAAGCTGGCAGATGGACAAAGACAAAGACGACCAGAGTAGGAAAGGACAATGACAATGCTGGATGGATTATGGATTTATGAATCGGCGAACATTGACCACAAAATGATTTTATTGCTGTTATTGTATTGATTTGATTGTTTTAACTAGTAATAACTGTTGATGTTAAATTGTAAATTGTATATTGTGAATTGTTGGGCATCGAATTGTGCCTTTTGTAAGCCGCCCTGAGTCACCCCTAGGGGGTTGAGAAGGGCGGGGTAGAAGCACTCCAAATAAATAAATAAAAAATATATGCCTGTGAGACATGGACTGTCTACAGACGTCATATGCAACTCCTGGAACGATTCCATCAGTGCTGCCTCCGGAAAATCCTGCAAATCTCTTGGGAAGACAAGCGGACAAATTTCAACGTGCTGGAAGAAGCAAAGACCACCAGCATTGAAGCGACCAGACAAAGTGAAGACATCTGCCCTTGAGCTATGCTACTCTGCTGCTGAGTATGCATGCCCAGTGTGGAACACATCTCACCATGCTAAAACAGTAGATGTGGCTCTTAATGAGACATGCCGCATTATCACAGGGTGTCTGCGCCCTACACCACTGGAGAAATTACACTGCTTAGCCGGTATTGCACCACCTGACATCCGCCGGGAAGTGGCAGCCAATAGTGAAAGGACCAAGGCAGAGACATCTCCAGCTCATCCCCTGTTTGGGTATCAGCCAGCATGTCAACGACTTAAATCAAGACATAGTTTTCTAAGATCTACAGAGACACTCACTGGAACACCCCAGCAAGCGAGAGTCCAAAAGTGGCAGGCCCAAACCCAGCACCTCAATTCATGGGTGATACCAGATGAGAGACTCCCCCCTGGGCACACAGAGGACTGGGCGACTTGGAAGGCGCTGAACAGACTGCGCTCTGGCACCACAAGATGCAGAGCCAATCTAAAGAAATGGGGCTACAGGGTGGAATCCTTGGCATGCGAGTGCGGAGAAGAGCAAACCACTGACCACCTGCTGCAATGCACCCTGAGCCCTGCCACATGCACAATGGAGGACCTTCTTGCAGCAACACCGGAAGCACTCCAAGTGGCCAGATACTGCTCAAAGGACATTTAATCAACTACCAAATTTGCAAAATCTGTGTGTTTTTTTTCCTTTTTTCCCTTTTCTTTTTAATCTCTGTTATTTGTTTTGCTCTGTTAGAATTGTAATACAATGGTTGCTGATGACACGATAAATAAATAAATACTCCGAACTCAAGAACGGAAAACGGAATGTTGGAGGACAGGAAAAGGGATTGAAAGATGGGCTCAAAACCAACCTCAGAAACTCTGGCATAGACACTGAGAACTGGGAAGCCCTGGCCCTTGAGCGCTCCAGCTGGAGGTCAGCTGTGACCAGCAGTGCTGTAGAATTTGAAGAGGCACAAATGGAGGTTGAAAGAGAGAAATGTGCCAAGAGGAAGGAGCGTCAAGCCAACCCTAACCGAGACCGCCTTCCACCTGGAAACCAATGCCCTCACTGCGGGAGAAGATGCAGGTCAAGAATAGGGCTCCACAGTCACCTATGAACCCACTGCCAGGACACTGAACTTGGAGGACCATCATCCTCAGACTATGAGGGATCGCCTAAGTAAGTAAGTAAGTACAAAGTACCACGAAGCACCTTAAAGTCGAATGCATTGTATCATTGCCTAAGCTTTCTCCGGTCCAAATCTCACAAGACGCCTGGAGAAGATCACCCACAGCTTGGTCCTTAAGGATTGCAGGAGGCTAAAATTAGGCGTACGGCAAGGCTGCATCCTCTCACCCAACCTTTTTAACTTGTATGCAGAACACATCATGTGAGGATGTGCGGGGCTGGAGGAATGCAAGGCTGGGGTGAAAATTGCTGGAAGAAACATTAATAACCTCAGATATGCAGATGACACCACTCTGATGGCCGAAAGCGAGGAGGAGCTGAGGAGCCTTCTAATCAAGGTGAAAGAAGAAAGCGCAAAAGCCGGGTTGCAGCTAAACGTCAAAAAACCCAAGATTATGGCAACAAGAATGATTGACAACTGGAAAATAGAGGGAGAAACCGTGGAGGCCGAGACAGACTTTGTATTTCTAGGTGCAAAGATGACTGCAGATGCAGACTGTAGCCAGGAAATCAGAAGACGCTTCCTTCTTGGGAGGAGAGCAATGTCCAGTCTCGATAAAATAGTGAAGAGTAGAGACATCAGACTGGCAACCAAGATCCATTGCCTAGTCCAAGCCATGGTCTTCCCTGTAGTCACCTACGGATGTGAGAGCTGGACCTTAGGGAAGGCTGAGCCAAGGAAGATCGATGCTTTTGAGCTGTGGTGTTGGAGGAAAGTGCTGAGAGTGCCTTGGACTGCGAGAAGATCCAACCAGTCCATCCTCCAGGAAAGAAAGCCCGACTGCTCATTGGAGGGAAAGATACTAGAGACAACGTTGAAGTCCTTTGGCCACATCATGAGGAGACAGCAAAGCCTAGAGAAGGGAATGATGCTGGGGAAAGTGGAAGGCAAAAGGAAGAGGGGCCGACCAAGGGCAAGATGGATGGATGGCATCCTTGAGGTGACTGGACTGATCTTGAGGGAGCTGGGGGTGGTGACGGCCGACAGGGAGCTCTGGCGTAGGCTGGTCCATGAGGTCACGAAGAGTTGGAGACGACTGAACGAATGAACAACAACAACAAAATTAGGCAGAAAGTGATGTGGTCTCATGCCTTGGCTTGGAGAGGCTGTGTGTGATGGGAGGATGGGACGTCCAGTTCTCCGTCCTTGACTTAGATGCACAATGCATTAGTGCATGCTTATTTGCCAACTCAGTGGCAATTTTTTTTTTAAAAAAAAATTCTCTTTAAAGAAATTTAATAATAATAATCTATATAAATAAAAATGTAATGTTCGCTTTTATTTATGGGATTTACAGAACTCAAAAGCCACTGGACGAATTGACACGAAATTTGGACACTACACCCTAGCAGACCAACGAGTGATCATGACTCATGAAATCCACCCCCCAAAACAGTGGAAAGGACTCCCCCCCCCCCAAAAAAAAGCTAAATGATGAAAAACTAAATGACAATACCAAAAAAGGGAAGGAAAAGGGAAGGAAGGAAGGAAGGGGAGAAAGGGAATAAGAAAAAAAGAGAAAGAGGGAGGGAAAGAAAGAAGGAAAGAGAAGGAAGGAAGGAAAGAGGTAAAGAAGAAAGGAGAAGGAAAAGAAAAAGGGGGAAGAAAGGAAAAAGGTAGAGAAGGAAGGAAGGAGAGAAGGAAAGAAAAGAAGGGAAGGAAGGAAAGAGGGAGCGAAGGAAGGAGGGAAAGAAGGAAAGAAAGAGGAGAGAAGGAAAGAAAGAAGGAAGAAAAGAGGTAGAGAAGGAAGAAAGGAGAGGAAAAAGGGAAAGAAAAAGGGAGGGGAAGGAAGGAAAGAGGTAGCGAAGGAAGGAAGGAGAGAGAAAAAGAAAAAAAGGAAGGAAGGAGAGAAAGAAAGAAGAGAAAGTGGGAGGGAACATTGGGCACAGCGCGTGGTGGGTACAACTAGTCTATATAAATAAAAATGTAATGTTCGTTTGTGGGATTAACAGAACTCGAAAACCACTGGGGAAATTGAGACCAAATTTGGACACAAGACACCTAACAACCTAATGTATCTCCTTCACTCATAAAAACACAGAAAAACATAGCAGAAGGGACTTTAAAAGCCCCAGAAAGCTAAATGACGAAAAGGTAAATGACAATATGGAAAAAGGGAAGAATTAGGGAGTGAAAGGGAGAAAAAGAAAGAAAGAAAGAAAAGAAAAGAAAGAGGGAGGGAGGGAAAGAAAGAAGGAAAGGGAGAAGGAAGCATGGAAGCAAAGAGAGGGAGAAAGAAGGAAAGAGGTAGAGAAGGAAGAAAGGAGAGAAAGAGGGAGGGAAAGAAAAAGGGTGAAGGAAGGAAAGTTAGAGAAGGAGGGAAGGAGTGAAGGAAAGAAAAAGGGAAAGAAGGAAGGAAAGAGGGATCGAAGGAAGGGGGAAGATGTAGAGAAAGGGGGATGGAAGGAAAGAAGGAAAGAGAGAAGGAAGAAAAGAGAGACAGCAGAAGAGAAAGAAAAAGAGGTGAAGGAAGGAAAGAGATATACAAGGAAGGAAAAAGAGAAGGAAAGACGGGAAGGAAGGAAGGAAGGAAGGAAGGAAGGAAGGAAGGAAGGAAGGAAAGAAAGAGGGAATGAAGGAAGGAAAGAGGGAATGAAGGAGAGAAAGAGGGAAGGTTGGCCACAGCAACGCGTGCTGGGTACAGCTAGTCTATATAAATAAAAATGTAATGTTCGTTTGTGGGATTAACAGAACTCAAAAACCACTGGAGGAATTGTCACCAAATTTGGACGCAAGACACCAAACAACCCAATGTATAACCTTCACTCATAAAAACACAAATAAATACAGCAGAAGGGACTTAAAAAGCACCCAAAAGCTAAATGACAAAAAGGTAAATGACAATATGGAAAAAGGGAAGAATTAGGGAGTGAAAGGGAGGGAAAGAAAGAAAGAAAGAAAGGAAGGAAGGAAGGAAAGAGGGGGGAGGGAGGGAGGGAGGGAGGGAGGGAAAGAAAGAAAGAAAGAAAGAAAAAGAAAGAAAGAAAGAAAGAAAGAAAGAAAGAAAGGGAGAAGGAAGCATGGAAGCAAAGAGAGAAAGAAGGAAAGAAAGAGGTAGAGAAGGAAGAAAGGAGAGAAAGAGGGGGGCAAAGAAAAAGGAGGGTGGAAGGAAAGTTAGAGAAGGAGGGAAGGAGAGAAGGAAAGAAAAAGGGAAATAAGGAAGGAAAGAGGGAGCGAAAGAAGGGGGAAGATGTAGAGAAAGAGGGAAGGAAGGAGAGAAGAAAAGAGAGAAGGAAGAAAAGAGAGACAGCAGAAGAGAAAGAAAAAGGGGGGAAGGAAGGAAAAAGAGAAGGAAAGACGGGAAGGAAGGAAGGAAGGAAGGAAGGAGTGAAGGAGGGAAAGAGGGAAAGAAGGAGAGAAAGAGGGAAGGTTGGCCACAGCAAAGCGTGCTGGGTACAGCTAGTCTAAAGGTAAATGACAATACGGAAAAAGGGAAGAATTAGGGAGTGAAAGAGAGGGGGGGGGAAAGAAAGAAAGAAGGCAAGGGAGAAGGAAGCATGGAAGCAAAGAGAGAAAGAAGGAAGGAAAGAGGTAGAGAAGGAAGAAAGGAGAGAAAGGGGGAGGGAAAGAAAAAGGGGGATGGAAGGAAGGAAAGTTAGAGAAGGAAGGAAGAAGAGAAGGAAAGAAAAAAGGGAAAGAACCAAGGAAAGAGGGAGCGAAGGAAGGGGGAAGATGTAGAGAAAGAGGGAGGGAAGGAAAGAAGGAAAAAGAGAAAGAAGAAAAGAGAAACCGATGCCCTCACTGCAGGAGAACATGCAGATCGAGAATTGGGCTTCACAGTCACCTACGGACCAACCGACAGAACACCGACCTTGGAGGACCATCATCCTCGGACTACGAGGGATCGCCTAAGTAAGTAAGTATGAGGTTTCATTGGACAGGAGGCTAGTAAAGACCCTGTGAAACTACATCTCCTGTGATTCCATAGCCCTGAGCTATGACGATCAAAGTACTGTCAAACTACGTTAATTGTATACACCCCTCGACATCATGATGAACGATTCTGCCATCAACAGAGAGACCATCAAGCAATCCATCGGAGGAGGACTCTGGTCTTGGAAATCCGTGGAAACACGCCGTCCCCTCTCAGTCCCATTTCACATAACACAAGTGATGGAGCGGTCTTTAACTCCAGCCACTTTTCAGCTCCGACGGGATCTTGGCGATCGCTCTCTTGTGGGTCGGCCAAAGCAAACATCTTCCCTTTGTTGGAACCTCAGCTTTCTCATCGGCTTGGCACGCTCTTGAGCCTCCTCTCCCAATGAGGTTCCCAAGAGCATCCATGATTAGGAAGTTTGGAACCTAACCAAATCTATTGGGATTTTGTTATCCCCTCTACTTGACCCCAACCATCATGGTCACCCCCACCATCGTTCATCATTCACCCAGAATAAAGTTCTGCACAATCCAAACAATGCACAGCAAGTCCCCGAAGGGATGTCGTCAGCATGAGAAGAAGACAAAGGGAGTATGTGGGGAAGTGAGGGGGAAGCCACAGAAAATGGAGCCATAGACCTGCTTGTGTTTTGCAGTCTTCTGACCACTAGCTTTCAAGATTTTGGAACAGTTCTTCCAATAGGTTCCTGCTATGGCTTTTGACTTTGGAAGCAAGACTTCGGCATCGCCGTGACCAACCAGACCAGAAACACACAAGGATCCAGCTCAGGAAGGTAGGAACATGTGGGATCTTCAAGGGAGAGTAGCTATGGAGACATACATCTACAATCTTGGAGATGGAAAGGGATACAGAAGCCATCTAGCTCAAGCTTCTGCCATCTAGGAAGACGTGACTAAAGCATTCCTGAAAGATGCACATCCAACCTAAAGTTAAGAGGTCGTCGCTTTCAAGACAATCTATCGCAAACAGTTCTTACAGGCAACAAGTTCTTCCCAACATTGAGGTGGGATCTCATTACTTGCCATATGCACCTTCTGGTTTGTGTTCTCTGGGGCAGCGGAAAACAAGCTTACTCCATCATCTTCTCAACCTGGGGGGTCGGGACCCCTGGGGGGGGTCACAAGGGGATGTCAGTGGGGTCACCAAAGGCCATCAGAAAACACAGTATTTTCTGTTGGTCAGGAGGCTTCTGTGTGCCAAGTTTGGTTCAGTTCCATCATTTGTGGAGGTCAGAATGCTCTTTGATTGTAGGTGAACTATAAATCCCAGCAACAACAACTCCCAAAACTCAAGGCCTATTTTCCCCTACTTTCACTAGTGTTCATATTTGGGTATATTGAGGATTCATGCCAAGTTTGGTCCAGATCCATCATTGTTTGAGTCCATGGTGCTCTCTGGATGTAGGTGGACTACAATTCCAAAACTCAAGGTCAATGCCCAACAAACCCTTCCAGTGTTTTCTGTTGGTCGTGGAAGTCCTGTGTGCCAAGTTTGGTTCAATTCCATCATTAGTGGAGTTCAGAATGCTCTTTGATTGTAGGTGAACTATAAATCCCAGCAACTCCAACTCCCAAATGACAAACTCAGAAAGTGCACGCGAATGACTACAGCCGAGTGCCTTCAAATGAAGCAGAGAGTGTTTGAGGACCGGGACATCCGCAGGGAAACCAAGGGGCTTGTTTATAGAGCTATTGACCTCCCAACCCTGCTATATGCCTGTGAGACGTGGACTGTCTACAGATGTCACATGCAACTCCTGGAACAATTCCATCAGCGCTGCCTCTGGAAAATCCTGCAAATCTCTTGGGAAGACAGGCGGACAAACGTCAGCGTGCTGGAAGAAGGAAAGACCACCAGCACTGAAGCAATGGTCCTCCGCTATCAACTTTGATGGACCGGTCACATTGTCCAGATGCCCGACCACCGTCTCCCAAAGCAGTTGCTCTACTCCGAACTCAAGAACGGAAAACGGAATGTTGGTGGGCAGGAAAAGAGATTGAAAGATGGGCTCAAAGCCAACCTTAAAAACTGTGGCATAGACACTGAGAACTGGGAAGCCCTGGCTTTTGAGCACTCCAGCTGGAGGTCAGCTGTGACCAGCAGTGCTGCAGAATTTGAAGAGGCACGAATGGAGGGCGAAAGAGAGAAACGTGCCAAGAGGAAGGCGTGTCAAGCCAACCCCGACTGGGACCGCCTTCCACCTGGAAACCAATGCCCTCACTGTGGGAGAAGATGCAGGTCAAGAAGAGGGCTCCACAGCCACGTACGGACCCACAAGAACATTGGAAGACAATCCTCGAAAAACGAGGGATCGCCTAAGTAAGTAAATAAGTAGTAAGATGTTTTGGTGCTAAATTCGTAAATACAGTCATTACTTCATAACGTTGCCATGTACTTAACTGCTTTTTCTGTTGATTTGTTGTCAAACATGATGTTTTGGTGCTTCATTTGCAAAATCATAATGTAATTAAACGTTTAATAGGCTTTTCCTTCATCCCTCCTTGTTATCCAACATTTTTGCTTATCCAAATGGGCTCTACCAGCATGTTTATGTTGGAGAAGCCAGACTCGACTATAGACTGTGGAACTGATTCCATGCAAACCAAGTGCTCTTCCTATGGAAAGGAAGCCAAGCTTGGAAAAGTTCCTTTTGGGACTAGAATTCCCACTGTTGTTGTTCACTCGTTCAGTCGTCTCCGACTCTTCGTGACCTCATGGACCAGCCCAGGCCAGAGCTCCCAATCTTGAACCAGTCTCCTGTTCCGTGGTCAGTTCTGACTGTTGCTACTTGGTCCTTGGTCAGATTCCTCAGGAGAGAGGGAAGGGGGCTTGGGATGCCCATCCCACTAAGAACTTGCCACAATTTATGATGATCCACACAGTCAAAGGCTTTAGAATAGTCAATGAAGCAGAAGTAGATGTTTTTCTGAAACTCCCTGCCTTTCTCCATTCTCCAGCTTCCGGATATTGGCAATCTGGTCTCTGGTTCCTCTGCCTTTTCTAAACCCAGCTTGAACATCTGGCCACTCTCGCTCCATGTATTGCTGGAGTCTTCCTTGCAGGATCTTGAGCATTCTCTTCCTGGCATGAGGAGAAATAAGGGCCACTGTACGGAAGTTGGAGCAGTCTTTCGCATTTCCCTTTTTTGGTATGGGGATATAAGTTGATTTTTTCCAGTCTGATGGCCATTCTTGTGTTTTCCATATTTGCTGGCAAATGGCATGCATCACCTTGACAGCATCATCTTTTAAGATTTTGAACAGTTCGGCTGGGATCCCGTCGTCTCCTGCTGCCTTGTTGTTAGCAATGCTTCTTAAGGCCCATTCCACCTCACTCCTCAGGATGTCTGGTTCTAATTCATTCACCACACCGTCAAAACTATCCTCGATATTATTATCCTTCCTATACAGATCTTCTGTATAGTCTCGCCACCTTCTCTTGATCTCTTCAGCTTCTGTTAGGTCCCTGCCATCTTTGTTTCTTATCACACCAATTTTTGCCTGAAATTTACCTCCAATGCTTCTAATTTTCTGGAAGAGGTCTCTTGTCCTTCCTATTCTGTTGTCTTCTTCCACTTCCATGCATTGCTTATTTAAAAATAGTTCCTTATCTCTTCTGGCTAACCTCTGGAATTGCGCATTTAACTGGGCATATCTCCCCTTATTATCCCTGTTTCCTTTTGCTTTCCTCCTTTCTTGGGCTACTTCCAGTGTCTCAGCAGACAACCATTTTGCCTTCTTGGTTTTCTTTTTCTTTGGGACGTACTTTGTTGCCGCCTCCTGAACAATGTCGCGGACTTCTGTCCATAGTTCTTCTGGGACTCTGTTTACTAAATCTAGTCCTTCAAATCTGTTCTTCACTTCCACTGTATATTCGCTAGGAATGTTAGTGAGATCATATCTAACTGGTCTGTGTATCTTCCCTGATCTCTTTAGTTTTATTCTAAATTGAGCAATAAGAAGTTCGTGATCTGAGCTACAGTCAGCCCCAGGTCTTGTTTTCACCGACTGGATGGATGTCCGCCACCTTTGGCTGCAAAGCATGTAGTCAATCTGATTTCGGTGCTGACCATCTGGTGAGGTCCATGTGTAAAGCCGTCTTTTAGGTTGTTGGAAGAGAATGTTCGTTATACACAGCGAGTTTTCCTGGCAAAATTCTATCAGCCTGCGTCCCGCTTCATTTTGTTCTCCCAGACCATGCTTGCCTGTGATCCCAGAACTCCCACTATCCTAAGTTAATCATTGCTAATAATAGTACTTTCGAGACTAGGCATTTTCCATCTCTACAAATACCATCAAATGGATAATGCTTATTTTGGGCGATTGGAGAATCCCTAGGCAGCAGTGTGCCGGTTCAATGTAGCCTCACTTTTCATGGTTGAGGGATTCTGGGGGAGTTAGTGGGGGGAAATAGCGTTTTTCTCCCCAAACTGTGGCAATAGGCACTCTTTTATTAAAGCCAGCTTTCCCACAAAGGACAAGAGACCCTCTGCTTGACCCATAAGGAACGGAGGAAGCCGGGGAGGGGAGGAAGAAGGGATCCTCAGTCCAACTTTGCTATTCTTTCTCCCAAAAATAAGGGGAAGGGGGGAGAAGGAAACCTGCCAGAAGGCCCATTAGATATGTAAGACTAGAAGGCTGCAGGCAATGACCTGCCAGTCAAGAGGGGCAAGAAAACAAAACCACGTATTGATTTTACTCCAGTTTCCATTGCAACGTGAGACAGAATCCCACCGCTGAATGGCAGCAGCCAAATGAAAAGGTATCTTTCTCTCTCTCTCTCCAAGGAAGGCAAAGGGCACGAGGAATTCGTTCTGCAAAGCGGAGAGAAGAGGTGAGAGAAATCAGGGGAATTCGCCTTGCAAACCATTCCCGAGAAAGAGGAGGCCACTCCAGATGGCATTGGCAACCCGTTCCTTGGGAATTCCCAGTCCTCAACCTCCAGTCTTTTCCACCTCAAACAAAGACAAGATTCTGCCGCATGAATAATCCTTCAAGGGTAAATAAATACAACAAAAAGAAAGGAGGGCAAAACACACACAAACATATAGGTACAGAGGTACACTTTCCAGAAATGTTCAAGTTGGAGGAGAGGGAGTTTGTTGGGTTTCTGATTTTCTCCACACAAAGAATCTGATGGTAAGGACAAGGCAAACTTCAGTATTCAGTAAGGTATCTTGATACTTCGGCATCTTATCCAGTTCCTTCTAAGTTGTACTTTGGAGTATGCGGATGCATCTACACCAGGCAGGGGCAAACTTCGGCCCAGGGGATGCATGCGGCCCGTTGGAATCTTTACTTAGGCCCTCCTCTCTCTCACCATCCTATCCTAGTCTTCCTTCTCTCTTTCCTTCCTCCTTCCCTACCTCTTTCTCCTTCCCTTCCACCCTTTCATCCGCCCTTCCTTCCTCTCTTTCCATCCTCTGTCCCTCTTTCCTTCCTCCATTCCTCCTTTCCTTCGTTCTCTTCCTTCCTCCTTCTCTCCCTCTTTCTCCTTCCCTTCCACCCTTTCATCCGCCCTTCCTTCCTCTCTTTCCATCCTCTGTACCTCTTTCCTTCCTCCATTCCTCCTTTCCTTCGTTCTCTTTCCTTCCTCCTTCCCTCCCTCTTTCTCCTTCCCTTCCACCCTTTCATCCGCCCTTCCTTCCTCTCTTTCCATCCTCTGTCCCTCTTTCCTTCCTCCATTCCTCCTTTTCTTCGTTCTCTCTTTCCTTCCTCCTTCCCTCCCTCTTTCTCCTTCCCTTCCACCCTTTCGTCCCTCCTTCCTTCCTCTCTTTCCATCCTCCATCCCTCCATCCCTCCCCTCCTTCTTTCTCCCTCCCTCCTTCCTTCCCTTGCACCCTTTCATCCTTCCTTCCTTTCTTTCCCTCCCTCCCTCCCTTCCATCCATCTTTCCCTTCTACCCTTTCGTCCTTCCCTCCAGTTTGTCTTTTTTCCTTATCTCTTTCGTTCCTCCTTCCCTTCCCTCTTTCCTTCCTCCCTTCCTTCCTTCTCTCTTTCCTTCCTCCTTCCCTCCCTCTTTCTCCTTCCCTTCCACTCTTTTGTCCGTCCTTCCTTCCTCTCTGTCCATCCTCCGTCCCTCCCTTCCCTCCTTCTTTCCCTTGCACCCTTTTGTCCTTCCTCCCTTCCTTCCCTCCCTACATTCACTTCCACCCTTTCGTCCTTCCTTTCTTTCCCTCCCTCCCTTTCTTCCTCCCTTCCATCCATCCATCCATCTTTCCCTTCTACCCTTTCGTCCTTCCCTCTAGTTTGTCTTTTTTCCTTATCTCTTTCGTTCCTCCTTCCCTTCCCTCTTTCCTTCCTCCCTCCCTCCCTTCCTTCTCTCTTTCCTTCCTCCTTCCCTCCCTCTTTCTCCTTCCCTTCCACTCTTTTGTCCGTCCTTCCTTCCTCTCTGTCCATCCTCCGTCCCTCCCTTCCCTCCTTCTTTCCCTTGCACCCTTTTGTCCTTCCTCCCTGTCTTCCCTCCTTCCATTCCCTTCCACTCTTTCATCCTTCCTTTCTTTCTCTCCCTCCCTTTCTTCCTCCCTTCCATCCATCCATCTTTCCCTTCTACCCTTTCGTCCTTCCCTCTAGTTTGTCTTTTTTCCTTATCTCTTTCATTCCTCCTTCCCTTCCCTCTTTCCTACCTCCCTCCCTTCCTTCTCTCTTTCCTTCCTCCTTCCCTTCCTCTTTCTCCTTCCACCCTTTCATCCATCCTTCCTTCCTCTCTTTCCATCCTCTCTCCCTCCATCCCTCCTTTCCCTCCTTCTTCCTCCCTTCCCTCCTTCCTTCCCTTGCACCCTTTCGTCCTTCCTTTCTTTCCCTCCCACCCTTTCTTCCTTCCATTCATCCATCTTTCCCTTCTACCCTTTCATCCCTCCCTCCTTTTTGTCTTCTCTCTTTCCTTCCTCCTTCCCTTCCTTCCTTCCAACCTAGCCTTCCACCCTTTCATACCTCCCTCCAGTTTGTCTTTTTTTCCTTATCTCTTTCATTCCTCCTTCCCTTCCCTCTTTCCTTCCTTCCTTCCTTCCTTCCTTCCTTCCTTCCTTCCATCCATCCATCCATCCATCCATCCTTCCCTTCCACTCTTTTGTCCTTCCTTCCCTCCTTCCTTCCCTTTTGTCTTTCCTTCCTTCTCTTTCCTTTATCCTTCTCTTCCTTTCATTCTTCTCTTCCTTTATTCCTTCCTTCTCTTTTTCCTTCCTCCTTCCCATCCTTCACTTCCACCCTTTCAACCTTCCTTTCTTCCCTTTTGTCTTTCCTTCCTTCCACCTTTTCTCCCTCCATCCTTCCCTTCCTCCCTTTTGTCCTTCCTCCTTGCCTTCCTTCCTTTCATCACCTCCTAGCAAGGAGTGCTCGCATGCAGCCCCCAAGTTAGAAAGTTTGCCGAGGCCTGATCCATACTGAGCAGCCTTTCCAAAAAAAAATTTTTGTCGTGTCAGGAGCAAGTTGCTTCTGGTGTGAGAGAATTGGCCATCTGCAAGGACGTTGCCCAGGGGACAACCCGTTAAACCCCTGTGCCGGCAGGACTGAAGACCGACAGGTCGCAGGTTCGAATCTGGGGAGAGGCGGATGAGCTCCCTCTATCAGCTCCAGCTCCTCATGCGGGGACATGAGAGAAGCCTCCCACAAGGATGATAAAAACATCAAATCATCCAGGGGTCCTCTGGGCCTTTCCAAATGTGAATGTGGTACGCGGAGTTGTTGGTTCTGCTCCACAGTCACACAATGTTGAGGATTCTCTAGGTCAGTGGTTCTTAACTTGTGGGTCCCCAGGTGTTTTGGCCTATAACTCCCAGAAATCCCAGCCAGTTTGCCAAGGAGGCCAACTGCTACATTCACACTTGCCTCCAACAAACAAGAGTTCTTTCTCCCTCCCTGGACATCATTCCACAGATACATCAACCCCACTTGCTTAGTTTCCAACAGACCTCACAACCTCTGAGGATGCTGCCATAGATGCAGGCGAAACATCAGGAGAGAATGCTTCTGGAACATGGTCAGGCAGCCCGGAAAACAAACAACAACCCTGTGATTCCAGCTATGAAAGCCTTCAACATCTAATTGTTTTTAATTCAAAAGCTAAGCTCTATCTGCTCTGTTCTTTACACGCTGCAGATCGTGGGTGGCCGAAACAGAAGGAAACATCTTGTTTTGGATTGTTTTTCTGCTCATCCTCTCTTTGTCGTTAATTTTTAATGAAGTTACATATTTGAAATGGCATTTCCTAAGTATTTCATGCTGCCTTGGAAAGATGTCACATTGGGAAAGGCTGCTCATCAGTTTGTCAAGGGAGTCAATAAATATTGTTGTCTTGCTGGAGAAGAGGAGGGGACTAGGTTTGGCTCTCAGCTGGGAAATCTGACCCTTCGAAACTGTGTGTTATGTTTAGATTAGTGTTTCTTTATGTTCCTAATGCTGCGACCCCGTAATACAGTTCCTCGTGTTGTGGTGACCCCCAACCATAAAAAGCAGCGTGATTTCTCCAGTGTTGTGGGCATATACATCCTGTGATAATGTGGCATGCGTGTTCAGCAGCAAAGTAGCAAAACAAAAGGGCAGATGCCGTCACTGTGTCTAGTTGTGATCCCCAGGTTGTGCCAGTCAACTTTTGTAGGATATTATTTCTAGTACCCACTTTTTGCTTGATAGACAAACAATACTTCTTGTAGGTCAGAGCACGGTCCAGAGTAACTCCCAGGTATCTGGGTGTGCTGCAATGCTCCAGTGGGATTCCTTCCCAGGTGATCCTCAGGGCTCAAGATGCTTGTCTGATAAAAAGTAAATCTCTACATTTTAGATGGATTAAGGGTCAGCTGGTTTTCCCTGTAATAGGCAGTTGTTGTTCATTCGTTCATTCGTCTCCAACTCTTCGTGACCTCCTGGACCAGCCCATGCCAGAGCTCCCTGTCGGCCGTCACCACCCCCAGCTCCTTCAAGGTCAGTCCAGTCACTTCAAGGATGCCATCCATCCATCTTGCCCTTGGTCGGCCCCTCTTCCTTTTACCTTCCACTTTCCCCAGCATCATTAGGAAGAACTTCCTGACTGTGAGAGCCGTTCAGCAGTGGAACTCTCTGCCCCGGAGTGTGGTGGAGGCTCCTTCTTTGGAAGCTTTTAAGCAGAGGCTGGATGGCCATTTGTCAGGGGTGATTTGAATGCAATATTCCTGCTTCTTGGCAGGGGGTTGGGCTGTATGGCCCTTGAGGTCTCTTCCAACTCTTTGATTCTATGATTCTATGATTCTATGATTCCCTTCTCTAGGCTTTGCTGTCTCCTCATGATGTGGCCAAAGGACTTCCACTTTCCCTCTAGTCTCCTTCCCTCCAATGAGCAGTTGGGCTTCATTTCCTGGAGGATGGACTGGTTGGATCTTCTCGCGGTCCAAGGCACTCTCAGCACTTTCCTCCAGCACCACAGCTCAAAAGCATCGATCTTCCTTCGCTCAGCCTTCCCGAAGGTCCAGCTCTCACATCCGTAGGTGACTCCAGGGAAGACCATGGCTTTGACTAGGCAATGGATCTTTGTTGCCAGTCTACTCTTTACTATTTTATCGAGATTGGACATTGCTCTCCTCCCAAGAAGGAAGCGTCCTCTGTTTTCCTGGCCACAGTCTGCATCTGCAGTCATCTTTGTGCCTAGAAATACAAACCCTGTCACGGCCTCCACATTTTCTCCCTCTATTTTCCAGTTGTCAATCAGTCTTGTTGCCATGATCTTGGTTTCTTTGATGTTTAGCTGCAACCCGGCTTTTGCGCTTTCTTCTTTCGCCTTGATTAGAAGGCTCCTCAGGTTCTCCTCGCTTTCGGCCATCAGAGTGGTGTCATCTGCATATCTGAGGTTGTTGATGCTTCTTCCAGCCATTTTCACCCCAGCTTTGCATTCATGCAGCCCTGCACATCGCATGATGTGTTCTGCATACAAGTTAAAAAGGTTGGGTGAGAGGATGCAGCCTTGCCGTACGCCTTTCCCAATCTTGAACCCGTCTCCTGTTCCGTGGTCAGTTCTGACTGTTGCTCCTTGGTCCTTGTGCAGATTCCTCAGGAGAGAGGGAAGGGGGCTTGGGATGCCCATCCCACCAAGAACTTGCCACAATTTATTATGATCCACACAGTCAAAGGCTTTAGAAAAGTCAATGAAGCAGAAGTAGATGTTTTTCTGAAACTCCCTGCCTTTCTCCATTCTCCAGCATCTGGATATTGGCAATCTGGTCTCTCGTTCCTCTGCCTTTTCTGAACCCAGCTTGAACGTCTGGCAACTCTTGCTCCATGTATTGCTGGAGTCTTCCTTGCAGGATCTTGAGCATTCCCTTCCTGGCATGAGGAGAAATAAGGGCCACTGTACGGAAGTTTGAGCAGTCTTTCGCATTTCCCTTTTTTGGTATGGGGATAGAAATTGATTTTTTCCAGTCTGATGGCCATTCTTGTAATAGGCAGTAATAGGCACTAAAGTTTCAGAGAGCTTTTGTTCAACCTTCTCAAAGCTCCTTGCTGGGGAGGTGATGGCACGATCATCAGCATAGATGAAACTTTCTGTCCCTTCCGGCAGTGGCTGATCATTTGTGTAAATGTTAAACATTGATGGACCAAGCAAACTCCCCTAAGGCAGGCCATTATTCTGTTTTCCCCAGAATAGATTAGGAATCAGCTGGCTTTCCCTGTAATAGGCAGTAAGATCACAGACTGGTCGTTTTGTGACTCAGATGGGGTCTCAGAATGACTCTGACGAGGATGATGGGATTCAGGTTCACAATCAGGTTCAAAATGTTCCTGTTCTCGACAATGAGGAACAGGGTGTGCAAGTTCAGTTTCCCACAGCAGGGAATGATATTTCTGGTACTGAAACTAGCCAGGTGCAAATGGACTCAGAAAAGGAGAACAGTTCTCAGCCTGATAGTAGGCAGGAAGGCAACCAGGCTGACACTCACGAGCAGCCTGACCTTGATGAAGCGGGAACCTTAGATCAAGCTGACCGTTTGGAATTCAGAGTTCGAAGGAGTGTGAGAATAGCCAACAAGAAGGAGGTCAGAGGCCAAAGAAATGCTTTCATGTGTTGCAAAGGGTATGAAGCAGTGTGTTTGAAAACAAACCTTTGTCAGAGCAACTTCTCGCTCAACCAAGCAGCTTGTGCTCATTTGCTGCTGCATTTGGGGGTCCCTATGGGGACTTCTTGTCCACAGCTTCATGGTATATGGTAGACTTCTACAGAGCTTAGAACAGCGGTTCTCAACCTGGGGGTCGCGGCCCCTCGGGGGATCGTTTGGCCATTTTCTGGGGGTTGCGAAGCCGCATTGGCTGGCCACGCCCCCTCCAAAATGGCGGCCGACCCCCTGAAACACTGGCACTCCCGCAGAAGGAGGTGAGGGATGGGCGAGTGGCTCCTTGGGTGCCCCTCGCCTGCGTCGGTCTCCTGCCGGCAGGCGGGCAGGGGTGCGGAGGAGGCGAGGGCTCTTTGTTACAGGTGAACTATAAATCCCAGCAACTGCATCTCCCAAATGTCAAGGTCTATTTTCCCCAAACTCCACCAGTGTTCACATTGGGGCATATTGAGTATCTGTGCCAAGTGTGGTCCAGACCCATCATTGTTTGAGTCTGCAATGCTCCCTGGATGCAGGTGAACTACAACTCCCAAACTCAAGGTCAGTGCTCACCAAACCCTTCCAGTATTTTTCGTTGCTTGTGGGAGTTCCGTGTGCCAAGTTTGGTCCAATTCCATCATTGGTGGAGTTCAAAATGCTCTTTAATTATAGGTGAACTATAAATCCCAGCAACTACAACTCCCAAATGACATAATCAATTTTTCCTCCAACTCCACCATTATTCAAATTTGGGCATATTGGGTAACGTATGGTAAAAGTTTTCACTTGACATTAAGTCCAGTCACGTCCAACTCTGGGACTTGGTGCTCAATTTCTAGGCCAAAGAGCCAGTGTTGTCCATAGACACCTCCAAGTTCATGTGGCTGACATGATGGCATGGAGCGCTGTTGTTGGGTATTTGTGCCAAATTTGGTCCAGTGAATGAAAATACATCCTGCATTTCACATTTTTACATTATGATTCATAACAGTAACACTATTACAATTAGGAAGTAGCAATAATAATAATTTTATAGTTGGGGGTCACCAGGCCCGTAGCGAGGGAGGGGGGGGGTTAGAGGTTCAAACCTCCCCCCCCCGAAATGTTTCAGATTTTTTAAAAAAAACACCTGGTTTACTCATGAATTTTAACTGGTTAACCAAATCCCCATGCTGCTAAGTCTATGAGATGCAAAAAATCAAGAGTCCCTCCAGAACTGCAAGCACTATCTCAAGCAAATATTGGCAATTTATTCACACTGTCCTTACTTGCAGCAATAGCCGATGTAGTTGTTGTGGTACAGCTGTACCAGGAGCTCCAACTTTATTTGCTTTGTATTAAATGTTTGCTTGCAGTCCTAGGTTTCAGGGACTCTGCAGATAGGTGGCTTCTTTGGTTGCAGTCATAGGGCAAGTCGCCTGTCCATCATTGTTAAGTTTTGGTTCCGCCCCTTGCTCAGGGCAATTGGGAAGGGAAGGGAGCCATTTTTAGTTAGTCTCAGCAAGGTAAGCTTATGTATAGGATGTGTGCAAGCTTCCCCTGCACAAAAGCTTCAAGCCTTAAGACCTTCTAGGGAAGAAAGGTCTTAAGAGTCTCCAAAGAATTTCCAGGTAACCAGCCCAAAAGGCCAAAGAACTCCAGCTGGAGAACATCTACTGCCTTGCTGGTAGGTCCACTCTGCGTTCGAGACGCAGTTCGACCCGGTAGCGGAGCCCACATCAGTCAGGGTTAGATTACAGTCAGCCTGGGAGAAGTTAAAATGGGGATTTTCCTTTAAAGAAGAAGTTATTGAAGACAGATGCCTGTCCTTCGTGGGCAAGATTAGGAATTCACCAGTTGCCTAAAAGCTTGGAATCATTTGCTTAACTTTACTGAAGACAAGAGAAGTTTCTGTTTGTTCATTAATAAAAGACTTTGTTGTACTTCTCAAGCCATCTAAAGACTGTTTGTGGTGGAAACCTCTGAGAACTTCTCTTTAGGCCCCCTGGCTTCCCGCTGGGCAAAGGTTGCACATCCTGTTCTAAAGACAATTATTTACAGGCCCAGCGCGCAACAGAACACTAGTAAAGCAACCAAGTTGGGGGGCGGGTGTGTTGAATGCTCTCATTCAGCGTGAGCTAGGAGGCAGGTTTCAAACCCCCCTGCAAAATTTTCAAACCCCCCCCCCCGAAAATTTCAACCCTTCCCGAAATTTTTTTCTGGCTACGGCCCTGGGGGTCACCACAACGTGAGGCACTGTATTAAGGGGTCGCGGCATTAGGAAGGTTGAGAACCACTGGCTTAGAAGATCCCTCTTGTCCTTTGCGAAACGGAGCATTTGTTGGATTTTCTTAGAGAGGCTGGAGATAGTTTATATGATGTGTTTCCTCATCACACACGCACAGGCCACTCGCTTTCCCCGTAACATGGTTAGCTTTCATTGCGCGGACCTGGCTTTCTCCCCAGAAAGGGTTACCTGCCAGAGAGCAATGTTTATCTTTGCGAAAAGTCATGAGAATTTTTTTTGCATCTGAGCAGATTAGAACTTCTGTTCCCTGCCAAGCAGAAAGCTCTGCCTGATAAGGCTCCCAATGGGAAATGCAGCACCTCCAGAAAAAGGGAGCACAAAAGGGCTAGCCAGAGTTTTTGTGGGGTGAGAGGCGCTTTCCAAATGGGGGACAGGGAGAGGTTCAATGTGGAGAACAATGGGCCTGGGAGGACTCTTCCCCTCTTTCTTGACAATCTGGAAGGGGGAACCTTTGTACGTGGGTGTTAAAGTACATTACAGAGCAGGTTTCCCAACATTTGGTTACATGAAGCACTTCTCAGCCATTACTCTTGAACTTGCTTTCAGACTCTTCTTCACAACACATCAGTACTGATTTACTTCCATGAGAAACTACCATAGTTAACATCCTTTCCAAATGTGATATCTTTCCAAGGCAGCCTAAAATACATAGGAAATGACATTTGTTTTGGGCACATCCACTTGCTTTGGGTGACTGGCACAACCTAGGGATCACAACCAGACACAGTGAAGACATCTGCCCTTGCGCTATGCTACTCTGCTGCTGAGTATGCATGCCCAGTGTGGAACACATCTCACCACACTAAAACAGTAGATGTGACTCTTAATGAGACATGCCGCATTATCACAGGGTGTCTGCGCCCCACATCACTGGAGAAATTGCACTGCTTAGCCGGTATTGCACCACCTGACATCCGCCGGGAAGTAGCAGCCAATAGTGAAAGGACCAAGGCAGAGACATCTCCAGCTCATCCCCTGTTTGGATATCAGCCAGCACGTCAACGACTTAAATCAAGACATAGTTTTCTTAGATCTATAGAGACACTCGTTGGAACACCCCAGCAAGCGAGAGTCCAAAAGTGGCAGGCTCAAACCCAGCACCTCAATTAATGGGTGATAGCAGATGAGAGACTCCCCCCTGGGCACTCAGAAGACTGGGCGACTTGGAAGGCGCTGAACAGACTGCGTTCTGGCACCACGAGATGCAGAGCCAACCTTCGGAAATGGGGCCACAAAGTGGAATCCACAACATGCGAGTGCGGAGAAGAACAAACCACTGACCACCTGCTGCAATGCACCCTGAGCCCAGCCACATGCACAATAGAGGACCTTCTTGCGGCAACCCCAGAGGCACTCCAAGTGGCCAGATACTGGTCAAAGGGCATTTAACCAAATACCAAATTTGCAAAATCTGTGTGGTTTTTTTTCTTTTTTTTTCTTTTTAATCTCTGTGTTTGTTTTGCTCTGTTAGAATTGTAATACAATGGTTGCTGATGACACGATAAATAAATAAATCCACAGTCTAGGATTAAAGCAGTTTAATACCACTTCAACTGCCATGAATTAGTGCTATGGAATCATAGGAGCTGTAGTTTTACAACAGTGGCTCCCAACATGTGGTCTGTGGCACATGACAGTATTA
This sequence comes from Anolis sagrei, assembly GCF_037176765.1. Classification (NCBI taxonomy): domain Eukaryota; kingdom Metazoa; phylum Chordata; class Lepidosauria; order Squamata; family Anolidae; genus Anolis; species Anolis sagrei. The sequence goes on from NC_090027.1 coordinate 3,943,782, forward strand.
ATGCACTTGGATACCACTTCAACTGCCATGGATTAGTGCTATGGAATCATGGGAGCTGTAGTTTTACAACAGTGGTTCCCAACATGTGGTGTGCAAGAACAAAAATATGATCCGCGGACTCACCATTACTACACTGTTGCCGCGAAACCATGCGGCAACAAGAGTGACTGATCTCGCGAAACCTTATAGTACCAGTACAATGGGGATGTCGGGAGGGGAAAGGCTGACTACCCATGAAAGATTACTACTACCACGTCAGCTCGAGATTATTAAATATAGTTTTTCCGGGCAAACAGATGGCGACTAATGGGTGGCATAAGTTCTGTATCAGAAACTAGAGCTGATGTGGTGTACCCAATGCAATGTTCTGAATCAGCGCCCCAAATAACCAAACCAAATCTGAAGTTGACCAAAAACTGATTTGTAACCCTTTTAGTACTAATGTTGGAGAGTGGTCCCATGTCAAAGTGGTCCCTGATCAAAGTGGCCCCTCATCAAGTGGTCCCTTGTCAAAGTGGTCCCTAGCCAAGAGGTCCATGGTCAAAGTGGCACCTGGTCAAAGTGGGCCCTGGTCAAGTGGTCCCTGACCAAAGTGGTCCCTGATCAAATGGGGCCTGGTCAAAGTGCTCCCTGACCAAGTGGTTCCTGACCAAGTAGTACCTGGTCAAATGGTCCCTGGTCAAAGTTGGCTCTGGTCAAGTGGGCCCTGGTCAAAGTGGGCCCTGGTCACAGTGGTCCCTAGCCAAGTGGACCCTAGCCAAGTGGTCCATGGTCAAAGTGGCACCTGGTCAAAGTGTGCCCTGGTCAAGTGATCCCTGACCAAATGGTACCTGGTCAAAGTGGTATCTGGTCAAATGGTCCCTGGTCAAAGTGGTCCCTGGTCAAAGTGGTCCCTGATCAAATGGGCCCTGGCCAAAGTGGTCCCTGACCAAGTGGTTCCTGACCAAGTAGTACCTGGTCAAATGGTCCCTGGTCAAAGTTGGCTCTGGTCAAGTGGGCCCTGGTCAAAGTGGGCCCTGGTCACAGTGGTCCCTAGCCAAGTGGTCCATGGTCAAAGTGGCACCTGGTCAAAGTGTGCCCTGGTCAAGTGGTCCCTGACCAAATGGTACCTGGTCAAAGTTGGCTCTGGTCAAGTGGTCCCTGGTCAAAGTGGGCCCTGGTCAAAGTTGGCTCTGGTCAAAATAGGTTGGGAACCACTGTTTTACAATGTCTTTAGCCATAGAGTGCCTCACCAAGCTAGAAATCCCAGGACTCCATAGTATTCCCTGTGGATACAGAGGGTCAACTGTATCTCTAAATCAAACTGGAAAAGGAATTTATCTTCAGCTTGGCCTCAGTCAGCAAAATATGGTGGGCCACTCCTGTGAGGGCATCAGTACATATTGACACGACCAAATCCACTGGCTTGACTTCCCTCTGCTTTGCCAGTAGCAATGGTGCCAGCCCAGTGTTCTCCAGGAAAGTCGCCTGTTGCATCTCTTCATGAGTCTCCCGTTAGGAGACATGTTGGGACTTTCTGCTTTGTGGTTCTTCTGAAAAGCTTTCTGCTGCATGGCCACGAAAAGCCAAGTCTGTTTCCCATTTTAAAGTGCAGGAAAAGTCCCTCTCGGCGCTAGAAGAGGCTTGGGAGCCATCAACAAAGGACTTTCTGACCCTCCAATTAACTGCCTGTACTTTACAATCTGGAATCTGGCATCCCTCTCCCAGGATTACAAACTAGCAAGTTTGGATACCTTAAATTAATTAAACAAGCGTTTCCGGATTTGCAGTCACATGCTGGGTTTTTGGCAAGTCGAAGGCTAGCAAAGATTTCTGGCCAAAGAGAGAGAGGGAAAGAGAAGGAGAGAGAAACACAGCGGGGAGGAAAACCCAATTGTCTGGGGCACCGCTTGGCGAGGGTCTCCCGTTTCCCCTTTCCAAAAAAATCAATAGAAGCTGCTATCAAAAGGAAAACAAGGAGCAGGATTGCCAAATCATTCCTAACAGCCTTGTCTGGAAAAGGCCTCAGCCAAGAGCAATTAGGAGACGAAGACAAGGAGAAGCACCGCACACTGCGCTGCCAAACTGACAGTCATCCTTTGGCAGAGAACCAGCGAGGAAATTACTCTGGAGTAAATTGCTCCCCGGGCCACTGCATCCATAGCCACGCTTCCTAAACGTTGCAACTATCCCCAATGAAAAGGGGAAAGGGAGATTTGATTGAGCTGGAGGGAGATCTCTTTGGAATATCATTCCCCAGCCGTGTCAGGGTATGTTGGCCAGGAAATCTGAGAATAATCAGTAACTTTTCCAAGCTCTCATTGGTCTCGATCAGTCATTGGCAAGTCTCATAATCCATCCCTGGCCAAACCACACCAGGACGTAAAGTGGGTCATGAGAGATCTATGTGCCAAGTTTGGTCTTGATCAGTCATTGACGAGGGTCTCAGTGGTCTCAGGAAGTGAGTGAAGTGACTGCAAGTCCCATCATCCATTGTCAAATTCTTCCAAACCGCACCAGGATGTAGAGTGGGTTATGCGGGCTCTCTGTGTAAATAGTGGTCCTGATCCATCATTGTTGGCGGTTGTAATGGTCTTAGGAAGGGAGTGCAGGTATTGCAAGTCCCATCGTCCATGGTGCATCCTCCTCCAAACTGCACCAGGATGTAGAGTGGGTCATGGAGACTCAGTGTGCCAAGTTTGGTCTTTATCGGTAATTGGATGAGGGTTGCAGTGGTCTCAAGAATTGAGCAAAGGTACTGCAAGTCCCATAATCCATCCCTGGCCAAACCACACCAGGACGTAAAGTGGGTCATGAGAGATCTATGTGCCAAGTTTGGTCTTGATCAGTCATTGGAGAGGGTCTCAGTGGTCTCAGGAAGTGAGTGAAGTGACTGCAAGTCCCATCATCCATTGTCAAATTCTTCCAAACTGCACCAGGATGTAGAGAGGGTCATGCGGGCTCTCTGTGTAAATTGTGGTCCTGATCCATCATTGTTGGCAGTTGTAATGGTCTTAGGAAGGGAGTGCAGGTATTGCAAATCCTATCGTCCATGGTGCATCCTCCTCCAAACTGCATCAGGATGTAGAGTGCGTCATGGAGACTTTGGTCTTTATCGGTAATTGGATGAGGGTTGCAGTGGTCTCAAGAATTGAGCATCCCCGGCCATTTGACCATCCCCGGCCAAACCATACCAGGATGTAAAGTGGGTCATGAGAGGTCTATGTGCCAAGTTTGGTCCTGATCAGTCATTGGATGAGGTTAACAGCGGTCTCAGAATGTGAGTGATGGTACTGCAAGTCCCATCATCCATGGTTCATCCTCCTCCAAACTGCAGTAGGATGTAGAGTGGGTCGTAGGGGCTCTGTGTGCCAAGTTTGGTCTGTATTGGTCATTTTCAATGTTTATTATTTCAAAAAGCAGCCAGAAGAAGAGATGGTTTGGATCAAGGGCCGGGCTATAGCACAGCTGGTCAATCACCAGCCGCAATAGATCTTAAGGCTGGCAGTCTGAAGCCCAGGTTGAGGTGAGTGTCATGCATCATGTCCCGCAGCTGCTGATGGTGGTTAGTGCGGCAGACCTAGCAGTTGGTGATGGAAGGGTTAATGGAAGTCTTAGTTCTAAAGGGCTGAGTAATCTGTAAATAAGAGTTTATGGGTGAATGCAATTAAGGGTGGAGGCATGCAAGAGATAGGTTGCAGCTGGGTGTTGCTGCATTTAAGGAGCTAACCTTTATTTATTTATTTATTTATTTATTTATTTATTTATTTCGGTTGCTTCTACCCCGCCCTTCTCACCCCGGAGGGGACTCAGGGCGGCTTACAAAGGCACAATTCGATGCCAGCGTCAACATAACAGTAGAATAAAAACAATATAGCAGCAGTTAAACAATTAGCAATGAGTTTCTGCATTACAACTATAAAACCAATAAAACCCGATTTCACACAATTAACGCTCAGCGTCCAATTTCCAATTCCACTTTGTCAGTCCTGTCAGTCCTAGTCGTCTGATTGTCCTTATCTAGTTGTCAGATTGCCCGAAGGCCTGGTCCCACAACCACGTTTTTACTTTCCTCCTGAAGGAGAGGAGGGATGTTGATGACCTAATTTCCCCTGGGAGTGAGTTCCACAGGTGAGGGGCCACCACTGAGAAGGCCCTGCTCCTCGTCCCCACCAGCCTCACTTGTGATAGCGGTGGGGTCGAGAGCAGGGCCTCCCCAGATGATCTCAAACTCCGGGGTGGGACGTAGAGGGAGATGCGTTCGGACAGATACGCTGGACCGGAACCGTATAGGGTTTTGTAGGTCAGTACCAGCACCTTGAATTGCGCTCGGAACTGAACCGGCAGCCAGTGGAGTTGACACAACAGGAGGGTGGTATTTATTTATCGTGTCATCAGCAACCATTGTATTACAATTCTAACAGAGCAAAACAAACACACAGATTAAAAAGAAAAAGGCGGGGAAAAGGGGAAAAAAACACACAGATTTTGCAAATTTGGTATTTAGTTAAATGTCCTTTGACCAGTATCTGGCCACTTGGAGTGCCTCTGGTGTTGCCGCAAGAACGTCCTCCATTGTGCATCATGTGGCAGGGCTCAGGGTGCATTGCAGCAGGTGGTCAGTGGTTTGCTCTTCTCCACACTCGCATGCCGAGGATTCCACCCTGTAGCCCCATTTCTTAAGATTGGCTCTGCATCTCGTGGTTCCAGAGTGCAGTCTGTTCAACGCCTTCCAAGTTGCCCAGTCTTCTGTGTGCCCAGGGGGGAGTCTCTCATCTGGTATCACCCATGAATTGAGGTGCTGGGTTTGGGCCTGCCACTTTTGGACTCTCGCTTGCTGGGGTGTTCCAGCGAGTGTCTCCGTAGATCTAAGAAAACTATGGTGTGCTCCCTGTATGGCGCTCCGGTGAGCAATCTGGCTGCCGCTCGCTGGACCAGTTGAAGTTTCCGAGCAGTCTTCAAGGGCAACCCCACGTAGAATGCGTTGCAGTAATCTATTCGGGATGTAACAAGAGCGTGGACCACTGTGGCCAGATCCAACTTCCCAAGGTATGGGCGCAACTGGTGCACAAGTTTTAATTGTACAAAAGCTCTCCCGGCCACCACCGAGATCTGGGGTTCCAGGCTCAGCGATGAGTCCAGGATCACTCCCAAGCTGTGAACCTGCATCTTCAGGGGGAGTGGAACCCCGTCTAGCACAGGCTGTAACCCTATGCCCTGTTCAGCCTTACGACTGACCAGTAGGACCTCTGTCTTGTCTGGATTCGGTTTCAATTTGTTAGCTCTCATCCAGTCCGGCAAAGCAACCAAACACCGGTTCAAGGTCTGGACAGCCTCCTTGGTGACAGGCGAGAAGGAGTGACACATCTGGACATCATCTGCATAGAGATAACACCTCAGTCTGAAACTCCGAATGATCTCCCCCAGCGGCTTCATGTAGATGTTAAACAATATCGGGGACAGAATTGAACCCTGAGGGACTCCACACAACAACGGCTGTGAGGCCGAACAGATGTCCCCCAGTAACACCTTCTGGGACCGTCCCTCGAGAAAGGACTGGAGCCACTGCAAAGCAATACCCCCAAGTCCCATATCTGTGAGGCGTCCCAGAAGATACCGTGGTTTACATTATCGAAAGCCACTGAGAGGTCCAGCAGAACTAACAGGGACACACTCCCCCTGTCCAACTCCCGGCGAAGATCATCTACCAAGGCGACCAAGACTGTTTCCGTTCCATGTCCCGGTCTAAAGCCAGACTGTGCCGGATCTAGATAATCAGTGTCTACCAGAAATCCCTGGATTTGTGTTGCCACCACACGTTCCATGACTTTGCCCAAGTAGGGGAGATTGGAAACTGGCCGATAGTTGTCTAATTGAGTGGGGTCCAGTGATGGTTTTTTCAACAGCGGTTTTGTAATAGCTTGTTTTAAGCTCGCTGGAAACTTTCCCTCCTGTAAGGAGGCATTAACCACCACCTTCACCCACTCTGCCAAACCCCCTCTGGCTTCTTTTATCAGCCAGGATGGGCAGGCGTCTAGGATGCATGTGGTAGGTCTCACTTCTCCAAGGATCCTGTCCACATCCTCAAGCTGAACCAATTGAAACGAATCCAACAAAACCGGACAAGCAGATGCTCTCGTTACATCCTCAGAGACTGCTGTTAAAGTGGCGTCGAAATCAGACCAAATCAGCACAACTTTATCTGTGAAGAATCGAGCAAATGCTTCACAGGGAGCTCCGGAGCTATCAGGGATCTCGCTTTTCGGTGGATTTAACAGACCCCTGACAACTCGGAAGAGCTCAGCTGGACGATTCTTCGCAGATGCAATATTGGCCGCAAAAGATGTTTTTTGTGCTGCCGCTATTGCCACATCGTAGGACCTTAAAAAGGCATTCCGATGTGTTTGGGCTGATTTGGGGCTGATCTTTGGGAGAAAAGTATTTGTCTTATCTTGGTGGTAGATGCTGCTGGTTTTCCCCCAGGTTTGTGGATTTTCAGTGTCCTGACCTGTCTCCTGAACTCTTGGAACCCTGCGCCCATTCCTTGGGAAGTCTAACTTGGCCTCGGTAGTCCACACTCTGGTTACATCCCATATAGACTACTGCAACACTCTCTACTTGGGGTTGCCTTTGAAGACTGTCCAGAAGCTTCAAATGGTCCATTTTTAAATCTCTGCATGTTATTGTCTATATGTGAGTTATATTAATTTTATTGTTTTATTTGCTTATTACTTGTTTTTATTGATGTGTTGTTGGACTTGTAATGTGTTGTTGGACTCATGTAAGGCACTCCGAGTCTGCTTGGGGAGATGGTAGCGGGGTATAAATAAAGTTTTATTATTATTATTTATTATAACGTAGTAACAGGAGCGGCGCTCAGGGAGCATACAACTCCTCTGCTATGCCAGCTCTGCTAGCTGCCAGTTTGCTACCGGGCACAATTCAAAGTGCTGGCTTTAGGCTATAAAGCCCTAAACGGTTCTGGCCCAACTTGCCTGTCCGAACACATCTCCTCCTATCAACCAGCTAGGATGTTAAGATCATCTGGGGAGGCCCTGCTCTCAGTCCCGCCTGGATCACAAGTACGTCTGGCAGGGACGAGAGACCGGGCCTTCTCAGTGGTGACCCCTCGGCTGTGGAACACCCTTCCTAGGGACATTAGACTGGCTCCCTCCCTGTTAGCATTTCAGAGGAAAGTAACAAACATAGGAATATGGAACAATTGGATGATGAGACTGGATCTTGATTTTAACTATGAGACAATAATGAGATGCTATATGATGATTAATTGTTTATCATGCTATTGTTTTAATTGTTTTTAACTGTTTTATGATATTTTAAGCATTGAATTTTGCTATTGTGAACCACTCTCAGTCGCCCGAGGGCTGAGAAGAGGGGTATACAAATTGTTGTTGTTCACTCGTTCAGTCGTCTCCGACTCTTCGTGACCTCATGGACCAGCCCACGCCAGAGCTCCCTGTTGGCCGTTACCACCCCCAGCTCCCTCAAGGTCAGTCCAGTCACTTCAAGGATGCCATCCATCCATCTTGCCCTTGGTTGGCCCCTCTTCCTTTTGCCTTCCACTTTCCCCAGCATCATTCCCTTCTCCAGGCTTTGCTGTCTCCTCATGATGTGGCCAAAGGACTTCAACTTCGTCTCTCGTCTCCTTCCCTCCAGTGAGCAGCCAGGCTTTCTTTCCTGGAGGATGGACTGGTTGGATCTTCTCGCAGTCCAAGGCACTCTCAGCACTTTCCTCCAACACCACAGCTCAAAAGCGTCTCTCTTCCTTCGCTCAGCCTTCCCTAAGGTCCAGCTCTCACATCCGTAGGTGACTACAGGGAAGACCATGGCTTGGACTAGGCAATGGAACTTTGTTGCCAGTCTGATGTCTCTACCCTTCACTATTTTATCGAGATTGGACATTGCTCTCCTCCCAAGAAGGAAGCGTCTTCTGATTTCCTGGCCACAGTCTGCATCTGCAGTAATCTTTGCACCTAGAAATACAAAGTCTGTCACGGCCTCCACGGTTTCTCCCTCTATTTCCCAGTTGTCAATCATTCTTGTTGCCATAATCTTGGTTTTTTTGACGTTTAGCTGCAACCCGGCTTTTGCGCTTTCTTCTTTCACCTTGATTAGAAGGCTCCTCAGCTCCTCCTCGCTTTCGGCCATCAGAGTGGTGTCATCTGCATATCTGAGGTTGTGAATGTTTCTTCCAGCCATTTTCACCCCAGCTTTGCATTCATCCAGCCCCGCACATCGCATTTATTTACTATACAAATATAGTAAATAAATAAATAAATAAATAAAATATTTGGACTGGCTTTTGACTACGATATAGACTCTTGATCCCTGGACTTTGCTAATTGAAGTATCGGTGTCTGACCACTGGACTGGATCCTTTGACTACGGTGTATCGTTTGCTGTCAGTTTTTGTTTTATATTCTGTAGCTGACTGATATCTTTATCTATATATATAAAAAGAGAAAGGGCGTTCAACGGGACAGCGAAACGTGAAAACCCCTGGACCAAAACTCCCCAAACTTGGTGCGCACATACCTCAACCCACAAGGTATGCACAACTCTCATCAAAATAGTAAACAACATTTCAACAAACCCACAATTTCAAAAACAAAGGGAGCATGCGCAGAGGCGCCCCGGTGCGAGTCCCCTGCCGTGCGCACATTGCCGGACAATGCTCCCTCGCCGCAAACCACGCCCCCTCCCTTCGCCGCCCCGCCCCTACCCGCCCTGACTCAATTCTTTCCCTCCTCCACCTCCTCCACCGCCGACCATGCCCCCTCCAGGGAAGCCAAGCCCCCTCCCTTCGCCGCCCTGCCCTTTCCTGCCCTGACTCAATCCTTCCCTCCTCCCACGCCCCCTCCAGGAAGTCACACCCCCTTCCTTCGCCCCCCACCCCACCCCTTCCCGCACTTCCGCTCCCTCGCCTGTCAGTCTTGGTTATAGTTCACCTACAATCACAGAGCATTCTGAACCCCACCAACGTTAGAATTGGCCCAAACCTCCCACACAGAAAAGCCATGTGAGCCACAGCAACGCGTGGCAGGGGACGGCTAGTATATAAATAAATACTAGGCCTGGGTAACAACGGAAAAATTTGTTTCTAAAATCGATTCGTTTTTTGGGGGGTTTTGCGTTTCGTTATTTAAAATAATTACAAAATTTTCCTTTAAAAAAGTTCGATATTTACGAAATTTCGTAAATGTGAAAAAAATTACAAAACAATAACGAATCGATTTCCAAAACAATAACGAATCGATTTGTTAATGGCGGACGCGATCGCGCAATACGTTAAAAAACCTCCAAATGGGACAGGGGGAACTTCTGAAGTTTAATTAAACCAAAAACAACTATAAAAACCCTTAGAAAACCAAAAACAACTATAAAACTTGCCCCAGACATGCGGAAATAATAACGAAACGACCTCAAAACGATAACGAAACGAATACAATAACGAAATACAAAACATTTACGAAACGATTTAAAAATTCGTTTTTAAAAAAAATTGCTCCAGACTGGTTTGTTATCGTTTTGTAATTGAAAAATTAACGAATTTTTTAACGAATTACGAATTAACAAAACGAAACCGCCCAGCCCTAATAAATACCATCAACATCTAACTTCAACAATTCAGAATCTGTGCACACATTCGATTCGGTTCTCCGTGAAGCAGATGGCCAATTTGAATGCGAAACTTGTGTTCGGTTCCTCCCAACGATTCCTCTCTCCAAACCAGGAATGCTCCAAAGAAGCCAAGATGTGGGTGGGGCTGCTTACATCGATGTATTGGTACAAAAGAAAAGCATGTCCCAAATATCCATTCTCTGGAAACGTTTGGCAAAAGGGCTCATGGGGGAAGAGTCAAGAATGTGTTACAAGAGAGGAAAGGCCCACTTTGCGCTTCGGAGGAAGGCACACCTTGCTCACAAGGCCTTTCATGCTCTTCCAGGAAAGTTGCGTTGGCCAAGAAGGTGTAAACAGGGCTTGTTTCAATTAAGAGTTGCCCTGGACAGCTGCCCGAAAATGGGCATTTTGGACGGATCTCCATTGTTAACGCTCCAACGCGACCATTTCCTCCGACCGCAAACTCCCTTCCTGAGGGTGAACGCGGGCAACGCGAAAATTTCATTCTTCTCCGGAACTATTCTTGCCAACTGGGCAAACAACAAAGCCAGCCGAACTGGAGCTTGCCGTTGTTTTCGTTTTCCAAACAGTTGCTGGAATCATAGAATCCTAGAGTTGGAAGAGACCTCATGGGCCATCCAGTCCAACCCCATTTGGCCAAGAAGCGGGAAAATCACATTCAAAGCACCTCTGACAGATGGCTACCCAGCCTCTGCTTCGAAGCCTCCAAAGAAGGAGCCTCCACCACACTCCGGGGCAGAGAGTTCCGCTGCTGAACAGCTCTCACATAGAATCCTAGAGTTGGAAGACACCTCCTGGGCCATCCAGCCCAACCCCATTCTGCCTAGAAGCAGGGAAATTGCATTCAAAGCACCCCCGACAGATGGCCATCCATTCTCTGCTTAAAAGCCTCCAAAGAAGGAGCCTCCACCACACTCCGGGGCAGAGAGTTCCACTGCTGAACAGCTCTCACATAGAATCCTAGAGTTGGAAGAGACCTCATGGGCCATCCAGCCCAACCCCATCCTGCTAAGAAGTTCTTCCTAATGTTCAGGTGTTGAAGTTGCTGGGATTTATAGTTCACCTACAACCAAAGAGCATTCTGAACTCCATCAACGATGGAATTGAACCAAGCTTGGCACACAGAACTCTCAAGGGTTTGGTGGGCTTTGACCTTGAGTTTAGGAGTTATAGTTCACCTACATCCAGAGAGCACTGTGGACTCAAACAGTGATGGATCTGGAACAATTTGGCACAAGTACTCAATATTCCCAAATGTGAGCACTGGTGGAGTTTGAGGGAAATCGACCTTGACATTTGGGAGTTGTAGTTGCTGGGATTTATAGTTCAACTACTATCAAAGAATATTCTGACATCCACCAATAATGGAATTGTACCTAACACGGCACACAGAATTCCCATGACCAACAGAAAATACTGGAAAGGTTTAGTGAGCATTGACCTTGAGTTTGGGAGTTGTAGTTCACCTACATCCAGAGAGCACTGTGGACTCAAACAACGATGGATCTGGACCAAACTTGGCATGGATACCCAATATGCCCAAATGTGAACACTGGTGGAGTTTGTGGAAAATAGACCTTGAAATTTGGGAGTTGTAGTTCCTGGGATTTATAGTTCACCTACAATCAAAGAATAGTCTGACATCCACCAGTAATGGAATTGAACCTAACATGGCACCCAGAACTCCCATGACCAAGGGTTTGGTGGGCATTGGAACGATGGAATTGAATCAAACTTGTCACACAGAACTCTCAAGGGTTTAGTGGGCATTGACCTTGAGTTTAGGAGTTGTAGTTCACCTACATCCAGACGTTTCGCCTGCATCTATGGCAAGCATCTTCAGAGGTTTGTTGTTTTTTTTTTTGTCGTGTCAGGAGCGACTTGAGAAACTGCAAGTCGCTTCTGGTGTGAGAGAATTGGCCGTCTGCAAGGACGTTGCCCAGGGGATGCCCGGATGATTTGATGTTTTATCATCCTTGTGGGAGGCTTCTCTCATGTCCCCGCATGAGGAGCTGGAGCTGACATAGGGAGCTCATCCGTGCTCTCCCCGGATTCGAACCTGCAACCTGTCGGTCTCCAGTCCTGCCGGCACAGGGGTTTAACCCACTGCGCCACCGGGGACTCCTTCAGAGGTAGTGATATTCAATATTTATAATAAATTTATAATAAATATAAAATAAATAAATAAATAAATAAATATTGAGTATTGCTGCCTCTAAATAATAAATATTCAGAGGTAGCGATACTCAATATTTATTTATTTATTTAGACCATTTCCGCCCTGCCTTTCTCACCCCCGAGGGGGGACTCAGGGCGGTTAACACAGGCAACTATTCCATGCCAACAGTATCAAAACAACAATATAAAACAGCAATATAAAATCCATTCCATAACAATTAAGCAGTGATATTAATTAAAATTACATAACCACATGGAACAGATCACAGAATCACAGGTCATAAAGCCATTTCCAGTTTTCAAACAATCCTATATGCCCAAATGTGAAGATGGTGGTGTTTCGGGAAAACAGACCCTGACCTTTGGGAGTTGTAGTTGTTGGGCTTTAAAGTTCACATATAACACTGTTCTACAAATTTTCAGTTTTTCTCAGTTGCGGAAACGAAATGTGCCGTTTCTTAATAAATTTAACATGCTGAATTCAAATATAATAATTAAATGTGTTAATTGGCTCTGGTTTTTGTGCAACAGCTATTTCAATTTTCTCCACAATAGGTAATTCGTTAATATTATGATAATGCGCCTAACCTTACTGCATGTATATAAACCGTGAATATTTACTAATTTTTAGTCAAATTATCTTGCCAATAGTTTATACATGAGAAATATTTATTGAATTAGTCTATTGTTTATGTTTGTGCAGCAAGAAACTCTATTCGTAGTCTAATTAGTCTGGAAGTTTAAATGTCGCTTTAATCCTGTTTGCTTCTCTTGACTTTTCTTTTGTATTCAAGGAAAGGATTCCCTCTTGCAATGCTCCAGCAGGAGTCTGACAGCATTGACGGAGTCCATTGGTCTTGAGATCTTTTTTCCATCGTGCTTTATTGACACACGTGCGAGGAGGCAGAACTACAGTCAAAAGAACAATGTCAAACGATGTTTAACGATACTGTCTCAGTCTTCAACTGACTGACCCTCACCGCTCAAAAGTCTGGCCTTATAGAGGGCTTTCTGGCTTTTGCACACGGCACTAATACTGCGTCATCAAACTTTCTAGAATATTCTAGAATCTTCCATAGTGTAAGTCGCAACATGCATTTTTTTCAACCATACATGATCACATGATTGCTTATATCATAAAAACTAGAGCCAATATACATTTTTAAATGTCATTTTCGTTTTCAGCACCCCAAAATCCTAAAAGAACAGCTATTTTCAGGCCCACAACTTTTTCTCCATTGAACAGTGTAATCAGAGTATTCTGAACCTCACCAATGACAGAATTGTGCCAATGTTCCTACACAGAATCCCCGTGCCTCGAAGGGACTCACTAGCATGAGCCTCCCTCCAGCCTTGCACGCTCTCCCTCTCCCCGCACATGCTCACCATGCTGCCATGCACCAAGCACACCTGTTCTCTCCTCCCTGTTTGGAGTCTCAGAAACAGCCCTCACCTTGGCTGAGAGGCAGGCCAATCACAGCGGAGGAGGGCTTTTGGTGGGAGGATTATGTGTCTGTTTCCAAAAAGGAAGAGAAGGACAGGCGAAGAGATCTTCAGCCTTCTCTGCTAAAGGGGTTCCTCAGACCATCAGAAATATAAGTTTTCTGATGGTCTTTGGTGACCCCTAATTACGTCTCCCTAAACTACAAATCCCAGGGTTCCATGTCAGCAAAAATAGAATCAAATGTTATGATTGTGACCTAGAATAATAGATATCCCCAAGGCTTCAAGGGAGACCAAGGGGCTTGTTTATAAATTTCAGATGATCCAACGGGCGGCAGCTCCAAACGGGGCTCCTTACAGGGAGCGGTCTACCCTCCTGTTCAAGGAGCTCCACTGGCTGCCATTCATCTACCGGACCCAATTCAAGGTGCAGGTTCTTACCTACAAAGCCCTGAACGGTTTGGGACCCGCCTACCTGCGTGACCGCATCTCTGTATACGAACCCACACGATCCCTTTGATCATCCAGAGAGGCCCTGCTCTCAATCCCACCAGCATCGCAGGCACGATTGGTGGGGATGAGAGAGAGGGCCTTCTCGGTGGTGGCCCCTCAACTCTGGAACTCACTCCCTAAAGACATCAGACAGGCCCCAACTTTGGCAGTCTTTAAGAGGAGCTTGAAGACGTGGCTGTTCCAGTGTGCCTTCCCGGAATAATGATCCCATAGCACTTTGTCCTCCAAAGCACTTTACATTTCTTTAGGTCTGCTCGTATGCCGTTCCACAAACACCAGTATCACCTTCCATTCATGTCCCAGCATTATTTCCAATTTTAACTTTACATTTGGCCTTCCCAACATTTTTAATTATGTGTTTTTTATTGATAACGTTGTGTATCTTATTGTCTATGGGTTTTTAATTGCTTGTACTGTTGTGATTATTGCTTGTATTGTGTTTGGGCTCGGCCTCATGTAAGCCGCACCGAGTCCCTTGGGGAGATGGTAGCGGGGTACAAATAAAGTGTTATTATTATTATTATTATTATTATTATTTATTGATTATAAAGCTATTGTCCTCCCAAACCTGCTATACACCTGTGAAACGTGGACTACAGACGTCACATGCAACTCCTGGAATGATTCCATCAGCGCTGCCTCCGGAAAATCCTGCAAATCTCTTGGGAAGACAGGCGGACAAACGTCAGTGTGCTGGAAGAAGCAAAGACCACCAGCATTGAAGCTGGTCCTCTGCCATCAACTCCACTGGACCGGCCACGTTGTCCGGATGCCCGACCACTGTCTCCCAAAGCAGTTGCTCTGCTCCGAACTCAAGAACATAAAACAGAATGTTGGGGGAGAGGAAAAGAGATTTAAAGATGGGCTCAAAGCCAACCTCAAAAACTCTGGCATAGACACTGAGAACTGGGAAGCCCTGGCTCTTGACCGCTCCAGCTGGAGGTCAGCTGTGACCAGCAGTGCTGCAGAATTTGAAAAGGGACAAATGGAAGGCGAAAGAGAGAAATGTGCCAAGAGGAAGGTGCGTCAAGCCAACCCCAATTGGCACCGCCTTCCACCTGGAAACCAATGCCCTCACTGCGGGAGAAGATGCAGGTCAAGAATAGGGCTCCACAGCCACATACGGACCCACCCTGGAGGATTATCCTACTTGGACAACGAGGGATTGCCTAAGTAAGAAGTAAGTAAGTAATAGGTATCCCCAAGGCTTCAAAACTGAGATTGGTAACCACAAAATAATGGTTACGAAACGGCCTCTTCTGGTTACTATGGGCACAAAGGAGACACTGAAGAACCCCAACACAACGATGCATTGTTTTACCATCCACAAAAGCATCCCCCTAAATGCAGAAATGAGTTCTTACCATCCTCAGAAATGTCCAACCTTTAACATGAGCAAAAGGGTCTCTTAATTTCAAAGTCTGATCATTCAAGAAGTTCTTGAGATCCTACAGCCAAGGGCAATTCCCAAGAATACAATACAATTGCTCAGGGCATTAAATAAGGAAAAGGGAAGCCCTCCTTACCAAATTCACTGGCACAGAGGTGGTCGAGGATGGCATCCGCTTTCATCTCGTTGTCGCAAGGCGGGCACACGGCCGTACCTGGAAAGAGAAGAGAAACAGCCGAGTGGGAAGGAAACCAATAACCGTGGCCAAGTCAGGCAACAGAGTGACATAGTGTGGAGGGAAAACATAAGTCATGCAACGTATGCTTCGCACAGATAGACAACATTTGCAGCACTTGCAGACAACAATGAAGTTTTCCAATAATAAATAATAACAATAATAATAATAATAATAATAATGCCACAAACACCATCTGCCTGCGACAAAGAACTGGTGGGATCACAACCAGAAAAAGTTACAGAGAATGAACATGTCAAACTCCTCTGGGACTTCTGGATTCAGACAAACAGAGTTTTGGAGCACAATACTCCTGACCTCACAATCGTGTTAAAAAACAAAGTATGGATCACTGATGTTGCAATCCCAGGTGAGAGCAGGATTGCAGAGAAACAACTGAAAAAGTTGACACGATATGAGGATTTAAAAATCAAACTGCAAAGATTCTGGCACAAACCACTCAAGAGGGTCCCACTGGTGATTGACACATTGGGTGCAGTGCCTGCACTTAAGACCTTGGCCTGCACTTAAACACAATTGGCGCTGACAAAATTACCACCTGCCAGCTGCAGAAGGCCACCTTACTGGGATCTGCACACATTATTCGCCAATACATCACACAGTCCTAGACACTTGGGAAGTGTCCGACGTGTGATCCAATTCAACAGCCAGCAGAGTGTCTGCTGTGAACTCATCTTGTTGTGTTAATAATAATAATAATAATAATAGAATTTTTCCTATAACAACAACAACACTGTATTTGGGTTGTTGTAGGTTTTTTCGGGCTATATGGCCATGGTATAGAGGCATTCTCTCCTGACGTTTCGCCTGCATCTATGGCAAGCATCCTCAGAGGTTGTGAGGTCTGCTGGAACTAGGAAAATGGGTTTATATATCTGTGGAATGACCAGGGTGGGACAAAGAACTCTTGTCTGCTGGAGCTAGGTGTGAATGTTTCAACTCATCACCTTGATTACCATATAATGGCCTGACAGTGCCTGGGGCAAACTTTTGTTGAGAGGTGATTAGATGTCCTTGTTTGTTTCCTCTCTACCGTGTACCATGCAGCTGTGGACAAGTCTACATAGGGACCACCAAACGCAGCGTTGCCCAAACACGAATCAAGGAACATGGAAGGCACTGCAGACATAGCAGAGCACCAGATGAACCAACCTGGACACAGCATATTATTTGAGAACACATAAATGCTGGCCCACTCTCACAACCACCATGTCAGACTACACAGATAAGCCATTGAAATCCACAAGAAGCACGTGGACAATTTCAACAGAAAGGAGGAAATCATGAAAATGAACAAAATCTGGCTACCAGTATTAAAGAACTCTAAAATTGCAACAGTACAATAACAGAGAGGAAACAAACAAGGACATCTAATCACCTCTCAACAAAAGATTGCTCCAGGAACTGTCAGACCATTATATGCTAATCAAGGTGGTCAGTTGAAACATTCACACCTAGCTCCATCAGACAAGAGTCCTTTGTCCCACCCTGGTCATTCCACAGATATACAAACCCTTTTTCCTAGTTCCAACAGACCTCGCTACCTCTGAGGATGCTTACCATAGATGGAGGCAAAACATCAGGAGAGAATGCCGCTAGACCATGGCCATATAGGACTCTGTTTGGTAAGGACCACTCATGGCAGCCATAACGCAATTTGGACCGGGTGTAGGGGCCTAGATTGCCCTAAAAAGCCTACAACAACCCAGTGATTCCGGCCATGAAAGCCTTCGACAAAACACTTTATTTATATTCTGCTCTATCTCCCCAAACGGGACTCAGAGCAGATTACAAGGTCCACAGATAGACAAACATTTAGTGCCTTTAATACAGTAGAATAACAACAACATACACAGAACCAAGGTAAAAGCTTCCCCTTTCACCTCCGGCTTCTGGAGGTGGTGCTCAACTCCAAACATGGGGAGGTGCTCTTGTTCCATTTCCAAGCCAAGGAACCTATTGTCTATAGCAGGGGTCCTCAAACTTTTTGAATGGGGGGGCAGTTCACTGTCCCTCAGACTGTTGGGGGGCCGGACTATAGTTTACACGGGAATATTGTGAAACATTTATTTTATATATTGTGAAACATTTATTTCTAATTACAAATAAATGAAATGTTGACTTCAAGCATGTCGTAGCATGGGTAACAGGCTTACTATAACAACAGGGAACACATGAATATGTTTAACTGATCAGCCTATTGGCCAAACTCCCATAACCTCTTGCCATCATAGTTTGTGGCAGGCACACAAAGTTTCTGGATAAGAACTACTACTTTCAAAATAAGGGCCACAAAATTAAAAAGAAAACAACACTTTCAAACCAGGAACAGATTTCTGTTCTACAATTTTATCATTACGTTTATTTATACACCACTTTTTGTCTCCACAAGGAGACTGTGGGCCCTTCCAGACAGGCCCTATATTCCAGGATCTGATCCCAGGTTTTCTGCTTTAAATTGGATTATATGAGTCTGCACTGCCAGATAATCTGGAATAAACAGAAAATCTGGGGCTCAGATCTTGGGATATAGGGCCTGTCTGGAAGGGCCCCTAGACACCTTCCACACTGTCCTTATATCCCAGGATTTCATCCCAGGTTATCTGCTTTGAACTGGATTATATGAGTCTGCACTGCCAGATAATCTGGAATAAACAGAAAATCTGGGGCTCAGATCTTGGGATATAGGGCCTGTCTGGAAGGGCCCCTAGACACCTTCCACACTGTCCTTATATCCCAGGATTTCATCCCAGGTTATCTGCTTTAAACTGGATTATATGAGTCTGCACTGCCAGATAATCTGGAATAAACAGAAAATCTGGGGCTCAGATCTTGGGATATAGGGCCTGTCTGGAAGGGCCCCTAGACACCTTCCACACTGTCCTTATATCCCAGGATTTCATCCCAGGTTATCTGCTTTGAACTGGATTATATGAGTCTGCACTGCCAGATAATCTGGGATAAACAGAAAACCTTGGATCAGATCCTGGGATATAGGGCCTGTCTGAAAGGGCCCTTCCAAACAGCCATATAGCCCAGAATATCAAGGGAGATAATCCACAATATCTGCTTTCAACTGCATTGTCAGAGTCCACACTGCCATGTAAGCTAGTTAAGTGTGGATTTTATACAGCTGTGTGGAAGGGGCCAAAACAGCTTACATTTCAATACAATTTTAACTCTACAAATATATGAAACATTACAATACAATTAAACATCATTACTATTCTTTAAAGCAGGAGGGGTTTGGGGGAAAGAGATCGTGACATTTGGGAATTGCAGTTCTGAGGATTTATAGTTCACCAGCCATCAAAGAGCATTCTGAGCTCCTCCAAAAATGGATCTGAACCAAACTTGGCATACAGAAGTCCCATGACTTTGAAGTAGGATCTTCAGCAGATTATGGGATTTGCAGTACCTTTAATTGCTTCAGCTCTGTCAGCAAAACCACAGGGCTCTCTCCTACTGCCTCGAGGCACAGCTGCTGGGGGAAGCCTCTTTGGAGAGGAGTGCTGGCACAGCCCCCAGGAGAGGCGCACCGTCCATCGCCATGGCCTCTGAGCCACCGGGCTGCCCCTCGAGGCAGGGAGCACCCCCGCGGCCACCTCTTCCCCGTGTGCTAACACTTGTGTTGACTCTCTCCCCCCCGCTCTCTTCCCGCGCATTTGCACACTCCCTACACTGGCCTTGGATGCATGCTCCTGGCACCAGTGTAGGAAGCGCCCACCCAGGGGACACTGACAAGCTTGTGGGGGGAAGAGGGCCAGTGCAGAGGAAGCACGCTCCCTCCATTGTCCCCTGGGCAAGCACTTCCTGCACCAACCCAACCGGGAGAAGACCAAGAGGTGTGGCGGCCCAGTGCCCCTCGCGGGCCGGATAAATGCCCCCGGGGGGCCAGGTGTGGCCCGCGGGCCTTAGTTTGGGGACCCCTGGTCTATAGACACCTCCTGGTTGTGTTGTCGGAATGGCTGCTCGGCCGCCTTTGTTACCTTCCCACCAAAGCGATACCTATTCATCTACTCACATTTGCACATTTAGATTGGCAGGAGTTAGGGCTAACAATTGGAGTTCACCCCGACCCATGATTTCGAACTGCCAACCTTTAGGTCAGCAGATTCAACCGTTCAGTGGCTTAACCTGTTGCGCCACTAGTGTGCTGTCATGCGCTGGGCCTGTGAAAGAGTCTGTAGACAGGACGTGTTTTCTGAATGCTCAATGGGACGCCGGGGGTGCCTCGGCTGCGAGGCCTTTCGGATTTCCCCACACAAAGTTCTTTTAAAGACTTAGCAAGTTCAACAAAGTTTTTATTGTTGCTTAAATCTTCAATAAATCAAACAAATACTTCAAGGGGTGGCTTGCTTAAATCTTGTCCACAAGGGACAGGCAACTATCTTCATAAACTGTTTCTTCCTCCTACAAGGGAAATCCTTGACTCCTCCCTGGGCAATCTAGGCCCCTACACCCTGTCCAAATTGCATTATGGCTGCCGCGAGTGGTCCTTACCAAACAGAGTCCTTTAGGAGATTTCCAAGAGGAAAGAAGGCTTTCAATTCCCAGCGAAGGCTGGCTGTGGAGTTGTGGGACTATATTCCCCAAGAAAGGCTATGCTGTAGTTCTCTGTAGAGCTGTGGGACTGGATCCCCCCAGCAAAGCTGTAAAAGACGAAGCTTTCTACAGGTGGAACTAATTCACGTCCTGTATGAAAGGCTTCTCTGTGTTACCTGAACTAGAGGTCCCATGTTTCCCTCCTTAACTCAGAAAAGGGGGCAGAACTAAAGAACATAATGATAACTGATGGGTCATTGGCCCTATGAATGCAAGCCAAGGGAAGCCACCTTATTGCAAAATGCATGGAAATTTGGAATAGATGCAAACACTCAATAGAAAGGAAAAGAAGGTGGAGCTCCTGGTACAGCACAACTAGTGTTGCAAGTCAGCCTGCTAAACAGCCTGTGATCGTGTCTGATGTTCATTATAGGAATGAGGATGATGCTCCTGACGGTGGGCCTGAGTCTGTTGGTAATGGGGATGAGGGTTTGCCTGGTCCTGCGTTAAGCTTAGACGAGAGGCCTGAGCTGTCTCAGGAAGATTCACAAGGCCACATTCCTGGGAGAGGCCCTTCGCAGTCTTTTCTCAGAGCAACTGTCTGAAGATGATTTTTCAGGTGCAAAAGTTAATCAAGGAATTATGCACCACACTCTGATCCTAGACAACAAATAGATTTGGGACGAATATGCCGAATGCGTGTCTACCAAGAAAGGAAGCTTGGGAACGTATTTACCAACACTAAGGATTCCCCATTTAAACCAGCTAAACAACAGATGGTTGCCATAAAGTCAACAATTTTCTTTTTTTCAATATTTTTAGGGACTCTAGCACCCAGCCCTGGAGAGCTATTAGGTTAAAACACATCACACATCCCTCCAATATTATATACCATGTATATGTGCCTTCAAGTCACCTCTTGACTTATGATGACTCCATAAGTCTGACTGGAAGTGGTGTCAAACTGCATTATTTCTGAAATGCAGATGCACCCAGGGAGCCCCCAGTGGTGCAGTGGGTTAAAGCCCTGAGCTGCTGAGCTTGTTGACCTAAAGGTCACAGGTTAGAATCCGGGGAGCGGCATGAGCTTCCGCTGTCAGCCCCAGCTTCTGCCAATCTAGCAGTTCGAAAACATGCAAATTTTATTTCTCGTGTCAGGGCATCCAGTCAATTATATTACATTTCTAACAGAACAAAGCAAACAAACAAACAGAGAAAATACAAAATGTGTGAGTTTGGTAGTTGGTTAAATGTCTCTGGCCCCTTGGAGTGCCTCCGGTGTTGCTGCAAGAAGGTCCTCCATTGTGCATGTGGCTGGGCTCAGGGTGCATTGCAGCAGGTGGTCAGTGGTTTGCTCCTCTCCGTACTCGCATGTCGAGGATTCCACTTTGTGGCCCCATTTCTGGAGATTGGCTCTGCATCTCGTGGTGCCAGTGCGCAGTCTGTTCAGCGCCTTCCAAGTCGCCCAGTCTTCTGTGTGCCCAGGGGGGAGTCTCTCATTTGGTATCAGCCATTGGTTGAGGTTCTGGGTTTGAGCCTGCCACTTTTGGACTCTCGTTTGCTGAGGTGTTCCAGCGAGTGTCTCTGTAGATCTTAGAAAACTATGTCTTGATTTAAGTCGTTGACGTGCTGGCTGATACCCAAACAGGGGATGAGCTGGAGATGCCTCTGCCTTGGTCCTTTCACTATTGGCTGCCACTTCCCGGCGGATGTCAGGTGGTGCAATACCGGCTAGACAGGGTAATTTCTCCAGTGGTGTAGGGCGCAGGCACCCCGTAATAATGCGGCATGTCTCATTAAGAACCACATCCACTGTTTTAGTGTGGTGAGATGTGTTCGATACTGGGCATGCGTACTCAACAGCAGAGTAGCACAGCACAAGGGCAGATGTCTTCACTGTATCTGGTTGTGATCCCCAGGTTGTGCCAGTCAGCTTTCGTATGATATTGTTTCTAGCAACCACTTTTTGCTTGATGTTCAGGCAGTGCTTCTTGTAGGTAAGAGCACGGTCCAGAGTGACTCCCAGATATTTGGGTGCGCTGCAATGCTCCCGTGGGATTCCTTCCCAGGTAATAATCCTCAGAGCTCGGGATGCTTGTCTGTTCTTGAGATGAAAAGCACATGCCTGTGTTTTAGATGGGTTAGGGATCAGCTGGTTTTCCTTATAATAGGTAGTAAGGGCACCTAGAGCTTTGGAGAGCTTCTGTTCAACCATCTCAAAGCTCGCTGCTTGAGCAGTGATGGCACGATCATCAGCATAGATGGAGCTCTCTGTCCCTTCTGGCAGTGGCTGGTCATTTGTGTAGATGTTGAACATGGATGGAGCAAGCACGCTCCCCTGAGGCAGGCCGTTCTTCTGTTTCCGCCATCTGCTTCTCTGGCCCTGGAACTCAACAAAAAAGCTCCTGTTTTGTAGCAGGTTTCCTATGAGGCGGGTGAGGTGGTTGTCCTTTGTGATATTATACATTTTTCTCAGGAGGAGGCGGTGGTTCACAGTATCATAAGCCGCTGACAGGTCTATGGGTTGGGGATCAGCTGGTTTTCCCTGTCATAGGCAGTAAGAGCACCTAGAACATGCAAATGTGAGTAGATCTATAGGTGCCACTCCAGCGGGAAGGTAATGGCGCTCCATGCAGTCATGGCAGCCACATGACCTTGGAGGTGTCTACTGACAACGCCGGCTCCGGCTTAGAAATGGAGATGAGCACCACACCCCAGAGTCGGACACGACTGGGCTTAATGTTAGGAGAAACCCTTTACCTTTGCTTTACCTTAGATGCACCCAGACTACAAAGACACCACAGTAAACAAGTGCCTGGTTCTATAGAGCAGTTTCTCCCCACTTGGCAACCTCCAGATGTGTCAGGCTACAACCCCCATCATCCCCAACCAAAATGGAACCATCTAGTTTGGAGCCGGGGGTCTTTGGATAGAATCTGTGGGCAAAGAGACTGGCTCTTCAACAACGTCATTGCAATGGCAGGGCATAGGGCAGGTCACCAGCTCGCATTCCCACTCCCACGTCCGGCCCAGGCTAGAGCAAGAACACAAAAGGCTTTGTTGGCTCAGAACAAGCCTTTCCTGCAATGCTGCCGACGGCACTCGCATATAGAAAGCCTCGCTAAGCCTGAGAAATATTGCTGAAAGAAAAGAACATTTTGATCTCGGAAAGAAAAACAGAATCGGATGACGACCCCAAGCAAGAGGAGCAATTCACTGGGCCAATGACTCTTCAGAATTGTGGATATGGATGTTATAGTCATTGTTGCTCCTGATGCTGCTGCCAATCAGTATGGCCACCGGGCATAATAGCCGGACTATTCCAGAAAGTAACTTTTCCAAATTCTTATGATTTCTACAATAATTAATGCAGTTTGGCCCTACTATGGCTCAAGGCTGTGGGATACTGGGAGTTATATTTTTACAAAGTCTTTAGTCTTCTCTTTTGAGGGCTCACCAAACTACAACTCCCAGGACTGCATTGCATTTTCTGTTGCTCATGGGGTTCTGTGTGGGAAGTTTGGCCCAGTTCTATCATTGGTGGGGTTCAGAATGCTCTTTGATTGTAGGTGAACTATAAATCCCAGCAACGACAACTCTCAAATATCAAGGACTATTTTCCCCAAACTCCAACAGAGTTTACATTTGAGAATATTGAGTATTTTTGCCAAGTTTGGTCCAGATCCATTGTTGGTTCCGTCCACAGTGCTCTCTGGATATAGGTGAACTATAACTTCCAAACTCAAGGTCAATGCCCACCAAACCCTTCCAGTATTTTCTGTAGGTCATGGGAGTTCTGTGTATCAAGTTTGGTCCAATTCCATCATTGGTGGAGTTGAGAATGCTATTTGATTGCAGGTGAACTATATATCCCAGCAGCTACAACTCCCAAATGATAATATCAATCCCTCCAACCACACCAGTATTCAAATTTGGATGTATTGGGAGTTCTGTGTGCCAAGTTTGGTCCAATTCCATTGTTGGTAGAGTTTAGAATGCTCTTTGATTGCAGGTGAACTATATATCCCAGCAACTACAACTCCCAAATTATAATATCAATCCCTCCAACCCCACCAGTATTCAGATTTGAGTGTATTGGGAGTTCTGTGTGCCATGTTTGGTCCAATTCCATTGCTGGTGGAGTTTAAAATCCTCTTTGATTACAGGTGAATTATATATCCCAGCAACTACAACTCCCAAATGATAATATCAATCCCTCCAACCACACCAGTATTTAGATTTGAGTGTATTGGGAGTTCTGTGTGCCACGTTTGGTCCAATTCCATTGTTGGTAGAGTTTAGAATGCTCTTTGATTACAGGTGAACTATATATCCCAGCAACTACAACTCCCAAATGATAATATCAATCCCTCCAACCCCACCAGTATTCAGATTTGAGTGTATTGGGAGTTCTGTGTGCCACGTTTGGTCCAATTCCATTGTTGGTAGAGTTTAGAATGCTCTTTGATTACAGGTGAACTATATATCCCAGCAACTACAACTCCCAAATGATAATATCAATCCCTCCAACCACACCAGTATTTAGATTTGAGTGTATTGGGAGTTCTGTGTGCCACGTTTGGTCCAATTCCATTGTTGGTAGAGTTTAGAATGCTCTTTGATTACAGGTGAACTATATATCCCAGCAACTACAACTCCCAAATTATAATATCAGTCCCTCCAACCCCACCAGTATTCAAACTTGAAGATATTGGGAGTTCTGTGTGCCAAGTTTGGTCCAATTCCACCAGTTCCATGTCCCGGCCTAAAGCCAGACTGTGCCGGATCTAGATAATCAGTGTCTACCAGAAATCCCTGGATTTGTGTTGCCACCACACGTTCCATGACTTTGCCCAAGTAGGGGAGATTGGAAACTGGCCGATAGTTGTCTAATTGAGTGGGGTCCAGTGATGGTTTTTTCAACAGCGGTTTTATAACAGCTTGTTTTAAGGTCGCTGGAAACTTTCCCTCCTGTAAGGAGGCATTAACCACCACCTTCACCCACTCTGCCAAACCCCCTCTGGCTTCTTTTATCAGCCAGGATGGGCAGGCGTCTAGGATGCATGTGGTAGGTCTCACTTCTCCAAGGATCCTGTCCACATCCTCAAGCTGAACCAATTGAAATGAATCCAATAAAACCGGACAAGCAGATGCTCTCGTTACATCCTCAGAGACTGCTGTTAATATGGCGTCGAAATCAGACCGAATCAGCGAAACTTAATCTGCAAAGCATCGAGCAACTGCTTCACAGCGAGCCACCGAGTCATCAGTGATCTCGCTTTTCGGCAGATTTTACAGTTGAGCTGTGGTGTTGGAGGAAAGTTCTGAGAGTGCCTTGGACTGCGAGAAGATCCAACCAGTCCATCCTCCAGGAAATAAAGCCCGACTGCTCACTGGAGGGAAAGATACTAGAGACAAAGTTGAAGTACTTTGGCCACATCATGAGGAGACAGGAAAGCCTCAAGAAGACAATTATGCTGGGGAAAGTAGAAGGAAAAAGGAAGAGGGGCCGACCAAGGGCAAGGTGGATGGATGGCATCCTTGAAGTGACTGGACTGACCTTGAGGGAGCTGGGGGTGGTAACGGCCGACAGGGAGCTCTGGCGTGGGCTGGTCCATGAGGTCACGAAGAGTCGGAGACGACTGAACGAATGAACAACAACTGACGACTCGGAATAGTTCAGCCGGATGGTTCTTCGCAGATGCAATATTGGCAGCAAGAAATAATTTCTGTGCCGCCGCTATTGCCACATCGTAGGCATTCAGATGTGTTTGGGCTGTTTTGGTAGGTTTCTGGCGCCACACGCACTCTAGCCTCCTCTTCTTTCACTTCATCGCTGCCAGCTCCTCAGTAAACCAAGGCACAGGTTTAGCTCGGTTACTCAAGAGGGGGTGTTCCCGAGCGATTGTATCAATTGCCCTAGTCATCTCACTGTCCCAGTGAGAGACCAAAGCATCGACAAGAGTCGCTAGCCAAGGAGGTGGGAAATTCCCCAAGAGCCATCAGGAAACCATTTAGCATATAGCATATACCATATAGCAGGGTTGGGAGGGGAATGGCTTTATAAACAAGCCCCTGGGTCTCCCTACGGATGTCCCGGTCCTCAAACACTCTCTGCTTCATTCAGAAAAAAGCTGCACTTGCAGGATTTTTTGGGAAGCAACGCTGATGGAATCGTTCAGGAGTTGAGTGTGATGTCTGTAGACAGTCCACGTCCCGCAGGCATATAGCAGGGTTAGGAGGACAATAGCTTTATAAACAAGCACCTTGGTATCCCTACGGATGTCCCGGTCCTCAAACACTCTCTGCTTCATTCAGAAAAAAGCTGCACTTGCAGGATTTTTTGGGAAGCAACGCTGATGGAATCGTTCAGGGGTTGAGTGTGATGTCTGTAGGCAGTCCATGTCTCGCAGGCATATAGCAAGGTTAGGAGGACAATAGCTTTATAAACAAGCACCTTGGTATCCCTACGGATGTCCCGATCCTCAAACACTCTCTTCTTCATTCGGAAAAAAGCTGCACTTGCAGGATTTTTTGGGAAGCAATGCTGATGGAATCATTCAGGAGTTGAGTGTGGTGTCTGTAGACAGTCCACATCTTGCAGGCATATAGCAGGGTTGGGAGGACAATAGTGTTATAAACAAGCACCTTGGTCTCCCTGCGGATGTCCCGGTCCTCAAACACTCTCTGCTTCATTCGGAAAAATGCTACACTCACAGAGTTCAGGCAGTGTTGTAATTCAGTCTCAATGTTGACATCTGTAGACAGTCCACTTCTTGCAGGCATATAGCAGGGTTGGGAAAACAATAGCTTTATAAACAAGCACCTTGGTCTCCCTGCGGATATCTCGGTCCTCACTCTCTGCTTCATTCGGAAAAATGCTGCACTCGCAGAGCTCAGGCGGTGTTGTACTGCATTGCAGTAGTCTATCCTTAATGAAACGAGAGCATGGACCACTGTGACCACGTCTGACTTCTGAAGGTACGGGCGCAGCTGGCGCACAAGTTTTAATGGTGCGAACACTCCCCTGGCCACTGCCACCTGGGATTCCAGGCTCAGTGATGAGTCCCAAAGCCAAACTTTAAAAACTCTGGAATAGACACTGAGAACTGGGAAGCCCTGGCCCTTGAGCGCTCCAGCTGGAGGTCAGCTGTGACCAGCAGTGCTGCAGAATTTGAAGAGGCACGAATGAAGGGTGAAACATGCCAAGAGGAAGGTGCATCAAGCCAACCCCATCAGGACCACCTTCCACCTGGAAACCCCCAAGATGCGAGCACTGCTATAAATACATGGCTTGGATTCCTTGGTGGCCTCCCTTCCGAGTACTAACCAGGACTGATCCTGCGAAGCTTTCAAGACCAGACAGGACCTGAGGGTTTCCATGCATTGAAATCCCTTGGAGGCACAAAAGCACAACAAAAATACATAAGCGTGAAACAAATATTTTGGGAGTCAGAACTGCTGAGACAGGCTAAGCAACCAAAATAAATCTTTAGACTTTAAACTTTGGAGCAGCTCTGGAAATAATCCCTTGCGAGAGATTAGCCTCCTTTTCCCTCCTTTTCGTTCATTCGTTCGTTCCTTCCTTCTTTCTTTCTCCCTCTTCTCCTCCCCCTTGGACTAAGCACCTCAATCCGATCATGTTACAGGGACACATACATGCATGCGTCCCTGGGCATTCCTTCTCTAACAGGGAATAGGGGACCACGGGCAGAAACTGCATGGAAAGAACAGGGTTGGGTTTGTACAGCACACACAAAAGAACAGTTTAGCATGTCTCTGTGCGCATCTACATTGTAGAATTAATGCAGTTTGGTGCCATGTTAACTCAATGGAATTATGAAGTTTGTAGTTTAGTGAGGAACCAGAATTCTTTGACAGAGAAGACAAAAGACCTTGCAAAGCTGCAACTCAACCTTCCTAATGCCACGACCCCTGAATACAGTTCCTCATATTGTGGTGCCCCCAACCATCACATTATTGTCGTTGCTACTTCACAACTGTAATTTTGCTCCTGTTCTGAATTGTCATGTAAATATCTGATACGCAGGGTGTATTCTCATTCACTAGACCAAATTTGGCATAAATACCCAATACGCCCACATTGGGGGGGGGGGTTGATTTTGTCATTTGGGACTTGTAGTTGCTGGGATTTATAGTTCACCTACAATCAAAGAGCATTCTGAACTCCACCAATGATGGAATTGAACCAAACTTGGTACACAAAACTCCCATGACCAACAGAAAATATTGGAAGGGTTTGATGGGCATTGACCTTGAGTTTGGGAATTGTAGTTCACCTACATCCATAGACTCAAACAATGATGGATCTGGACCAAACCTGGCACAAATACTCAATATACCCAAATGTGAACACTGGTGGAGTTTGGGGAAAATAGACCTTGACATTTGGGAGTTGTAGTTGCTGGGATTTATAGTTCACCTACAATCAAAGAGCATTCTGAACTCCACCAATGATGTACCTGAACCAAACTTGGCACACAGAACCCTCAGAGGTAGTGAGGTCTTGTTGAAGGCTTTCATGGCCAGAATCACTGGGTTGTTGTAGGTTTTTCTGGGCTATATGGCCATGTTCTAGAGGCATTCTCTCCTGACGTTTCGCCTGCATCTATGGCAAGCATCCTCAGAGATAGTGAAGTCTGTTGGAAATGAAATGAGGATGCTTGCCATAGATGCAGGCGAAACGTCAGGAGAGAATGCCTCTAGAACATGGCCATATAACCCAAAAAAACCTACAACAACCCAGTTGTGAGGTCTGTTGGAAACTAGGCAATTGAGGTCTACATATCTGTGGAATGATGTCCAGAGTGGGAGAAAGAACTCTTGTCTGTTGGAGGCAAAGTGTGAATGTTGCCATTGGTCACCTTGATTAGCCTTGCAGCTTCAAAGCCTGGCTGCTCCCTGCCTGGGGGAATTATTTGTTAGGGACTGTTAGCCGGCCCTGATTGTTTCCTGGATACCCACAAATATATAAACCCCACTTGCCTATTTTCCAACAAACCTCACTATCTCTGAGCATGCTTGGCAAAGATGTGGGTGAAACGTCAGGAGAGAATGCTTCTGGAACATGGCCAGGCAGCCGGGAGAACTCACAGCAACCCAGTGGTTCCGGCCATGAAAGTCATCGACAACACAATGACAAAGGAGCTCAACAGCCTTCCCCGAATGGGTTCCGTGCAGATATCTGGGGAATATAACTCCCACCAGCCCCAGGCATCATGGCAATAGAGCAGTGGTTCTCAACCTTCCTAATGCTGCAACCCCTTAGTACAGTTCCTTATGTTGTGGTGACCCCCAACCATAACATTATTTTCATTGCTACTTCACAACTATAATTTTGCTCCTGTTATGAATCATCTTGTAAATATCCGATATGCAGGATGTATTTTCATTCATTTGGCACGAATACTTGATACGCCCAAATTTAAATACTGGTGGGATTGAGGGGAGTGTTGATTTTGTCATTTGGGAGTTGTAGTTGCTGGGATTTATAGTTCACTTACAATATCAAAGAGCATTCTGAACTCCACCAATGATGGAATTGAACCAAACTTTGGACACAGAGCTCCCATGTCCAACGGAAAATACTAGAAGGGTTTGGTGGGCATTGACCTTGGGTTTTGGAGTTGTAGTTTACCCACATCCAGAGAATGCCGATGCATCTGGACCAAGCTTGGCATGAAAATATGCCCAAACGTGGACACTGGTGCGGTTTGGGGAAGATAGACCTTGACATTTGGGAGTTGTAGTGGCTGGGATTTGTATAATCAAAGAGCATTCTAAACTCCACCAACGATGGAATTGAACCAAACTTTGGACACAGAGCTCCCTTGACCAACAGAAAATACCAGAAGTGTTTGGTGGGCATTGACCTTGGGTTTTGGAGTTGTAGTTTACCCACATCCAGAGAACTCCGATGCATCTGGACCAAGCTTGGCATGAATACTCAATATGCCCAAATGTGGACACTAGTGCGGTTTGGAGAAGATAGACCTTGACATTTGGGAGTTGTAGTGGCTGGGATTTATAGTTCACCTACAATAACAGAGCATTCTGAACTCCACCAATGATGGAACTGAACCAAACTTAGCACACAGAACTCCCATGACTAACAGAAAACACTGGAAGGGTTTGGTGGGCATTGACCTTGAGTTTTGGAGTTGTAGTTCACCTCCATCCAGAGTCCATTGTTGTGGATTCAAACAATGATGGATCTGGATGAAACTTGGTACGAATACTCAATATGCCCAAATGTGAACACTGGTGCGGTTTGGGGAAGATAGACCTTGACATTTGGGAGTTGTAGTGGCTGGGATTTATAGTTCACCTATAATCAAAGAGCATTTTGAACTCCACCAATGATAGAACTGGGCAAAATTTAGCACAAGGAACCCCCACGACCAACGGAAAATACTGTGTTTTCTCATTGTCTTTGGCGACCCCTCTGACACCCCCTCGTGACCCCTCCAGGGGTCCCGACCCCCAGGTTGAGAAACACTGCAATAGAGGGAAGGTCTGGCATTCCACGCTTGCATGAATGATCCATTGCCCTGGTTTCGTTCGTTGCAAGCACAAGACGTCTTGCAAGAACATTGCCAGATTTGCTTATCAGCAGCAGCTCTCTCTCATGAGCAAAACCAGAACTTGACTCGATTACTTTTTTTGTATGATCATTTGAGTTCCAACTCCTTCATGCTCTCTGGAGGATTCTGGGAATTGTCATCCAAAAGTAAATATCTGAACTGTGGGACCATCCAGTGAGAATTAATCTAAACCTGGACTTGTCTACCTGGGCATAGGGCCCTTACACACTGCCATATAATCCAGATTCTCAAAGCAGGTAATTCATATGATCTGAGTTGAACTGGATTATTTGACTCTACACTGCAATATAATCCAGTTCAAAGCAGATAATCTGGATTTTATATGGAAGGGGCCTTAGGAAACGTTCCCTGGGATTTCACACTGAGCTCCTTCAACTAATTAATAATAGTAATAATAATAATAATAATAATAATAATAAATAATAAATAAACTTTATTTGTACCCCGCTTCCATCTCCCCAAGGAACTTGGTGCGGTTTACATGAGGTCAAGCCCACAGTACATCAAATAAAACATCAATAAATACAACATCATAGAATCCTAGAATCCTAGAGTTGGAAGAGACCTCCTGGGCCATCCAGTCCAACCCCATTCTGCCAAGAAGCAGGAATGTTGCATTCAAAGCACCCCTGACAGATGGCCATCCAGCCTCTGGTTAAAAGCCTCCAAAGAAGGAGCCTCCAAAACACTCCAGGACAGAGAGTTCCACTACTGAACAGCTCTCATAGTCATAGAATCATATAATCCTAGAGTTGGAAGAGACCTCATGGGCCATCCAGTCCAACCCCATTCTGCCAAGAAGCAGGAATATTGCATTCAAATCACCCCTGACAGATGGCCATCCAGCCTCTGTTTAAGAGCTTCCAAAGAAGGAGCCTCCACCACACTCGGGGGCAGAGAGTTCCACTGCTGAACAGATCTCATAGTCATAGAATCCTCGAATCCTAAAGTTGGAAGAGACCTCCTGGGCCATCCAGTCCAACCCCATTCTGCCAAGAAGCAGGAATGTTGCATTCAAAGCACCCCTGGCCATCCAGCCTCTGTTTAAGAGCTTCCAAAGAAGGAGCCTCCACCACACTCGGGGGCAGAGAGTTCCACTGCTGAACAGATCTCATAGTCATAGAATCCTCGAATCCTAAAGTTGGAAGAGGCCTCGTGGGCCATCCAGTCCAACCCCATTCTGCCAAGAAGCAGGAATGTTGCATTCAAAGCACCCCTGACAGATGGCCATCCAGCCTCTGTTTAAAAGCTTCCAAAGAAGGAGCCTCCAAAACACTCCAGGGCAGAGAGTTCCACTGCTGAACAGCTCTCATAGTCATAGAATCCTTGAATCCTAGAGTTGGAAGAGACCTCCTGGGCCATCCAGTCCAACCCCATTCTGCCAAGAAGCAGGAATGTTGCATTCAAATCACCCCTGACAGATGGCCATCCAGCCTCTGTTTAAAAGCTTCCAAAGAAGGAGCCTCCAAAACACTCCGGGGCAAAGAGTTCCACTGCTGAACAGCTCTCATAGTCATAGAATCCTCGAATCCTAGAGTTGGAAGAGACCTCATGGGCCATCCAGTCCAACCCCATTCTGCCAAGAAGCAGGAATATTGCATTCAAATCACCCCTGACAGATGGCCATCCAGCCTCTGTTTAAGACCTTCCAAAGAAGGAGCCTCCACCACATTCCAGGGCAGAGAGTTCCACTGCTGAACGGCTCTCACAGTCAGGAAGTTCTTGCTCATGTTCAGATGGAATCTCCTCTCTTGTAGTTTGAAGACATTGTTCCTTGTCCTAATCTCCAGGACCAGCAGTGCTGTGGAATTCGAAGAGGCATGAGTGGGGGGCAAAACGGAGAAGTGTGCCAAGAGGAAGGCATGTCAAGCCAACCGTGACCAGGACTACCTTCCACCTGGAAACCGATGTCGTCACTGCGAAAGAACATGCAGATCAAGACAATGGGATCTTGGCCTGCATCAAGAGGAATCTAGTGTCTAGATCCAGGGAAGTCATGCTTCCCATGCTCTATTCTGACTTGGTCAGAACACATGTGGAATCCCACGGTGGCCAGTTCTGGGTACCACAATTTAAGGAAGGTGATGATTCTAAGCTGGAATGTGTCCAGAGGAGGGTGACTAAAATGATCAAGGGTCTGGAGAACAAGCCCTATGAGGAGCGGCTTAAAAAGCCGTGCATGTTTAGCCTGCAGTAGAAAAGGCTGAGAGGAGACATTATGAGAGACAAGTATGATGGGAAGTCCTCAGGAGGAGGGAGCAAGCTTGGGTTCTGCTTCCCTGGAGACTAGGACACAATGGAACAATGGCTTCAAACTACAAGAAAGGAGATTCCACCTGAACATGAGGAAGAACTTCCTGACTGTGAGAGGTGTTCAGCAGTGGAACTCTCTGCCCTGAAGTGTGGTGGAGGCTTCTTCTTTGGAGGCTTTGAAACAGAGGATGGATGGTCATCTGTCAGGGGTGCTTTGAATGCAAATTTCCCTGCTTCTTGGCAGAATAGGGTTGGACTGGATGGCCCATGAGGTCTCTTCCAACTCAATGATTCTATGATTCTAAGACTTGGTCTCCACAACCGCCTATGGACCCACCACCAAGACCCTACGCTTGGAAGGCCATCATCCTCGGACAATGAGGGATCGCCTAAGTAAGTAAGTACTACTAGGAGAAGGTTACTTTTCACGTTGGGACATCTCATCTCTTGGGATCTCCTGGCCTACAACGCTTTCCCAAGCTCCCATGAAAGGGCCACTCACCTTGTGGTTTGGACGCCTCGGTGGCATTGGGTGCCGTCATGGCGATGCAGACGTCATCCTGCGGGAACTGGTCGCACTTGAGCATCTCAGGCCAGTAGAAGCCGAAGAACTGCATGACGGGCTCGCAGGAGTCCCGCACGGCCTCGCAGAGCCATCGGCACGGGTAGATGGGCCGGTCCAGGCAGACGGGGGCAAAGAGGGAGCAAAGGAAGACCTGGGTGCCAATGTGGCAGTTCTTGTTCAGCAAGGGCACCCAGCTGCTGGCTTGCTGCTTGACCTCGGCCATGGTCTCGTGGTCCAGGAGGTTGGGCAGGACCATCTTGTCATAGCCCACACTGTGGCACAGGCGGAGGTCGGCCGGGATGGCAACACACTGGGGCGGCTTGGTGTAGAAACGGCCCGTCTGGTAGGCGCCGATGTCCGACTGGAAGCTCACGTAGTCGTACTCATTGGCCACGGCGGGGCCTAGGAAGATGAGGAAGGGGATGGCCACCATCGCCATGAAGAAGCTGGCCCATGGCATCCTTTCAGCAGCATCCCTTGCGTGGAGAGAGGTGCCCATTGCAAGAGGGAGTCCAACCAAAGAGTCTTAGAAGTTGGCTTCAGAGCCTGAGTTGACCTTTTCCTGCTTTGCAAGAAGAAAAAAGAGAAGACAATGACAAGAGTGTCCAACCCAAAGCATGCCCACCCCAATTGCTCAGAAAGGACCAGATTCTGGAGAAGAAGATAGAAAGAACTTGGGAAAGAAGTTCTCAAGCTCCAGTTGGAGAAGATTCAGAAGGCAACTTGAAAGGTTTGGAGATGACTCTTGAGAACTCTTGAGAGCTGCAGAACCAAACCTCACCTGCTTTAGGGAAGTTTGCAAGAAACAAGGAGAAGACAAAAACAAGAGTATCCAACCCAAGATGTGCCCACCCCACTTGCCCAGAAAGGACCAGATCTTGGAGAAGAAGATCAAAACAACTGGGGAAAGAAGTTCCCAAACTCCTGTTGGAGAAGGTTCAGAAAGCAGCTTGAAAAGTTTGAAGATGACTCTTGAGAACCCTTGGGAGCTACAGAAGCATTTGAAATAGCAAACCTTACCAGCTTTGGGGAAGTTTGCAAGAAGAACAAGGAGAAGACAATGACAAGAGTGTCCAACCCAAGGTGTGCCCACCCCAATTACCCAGAAAGGATCAGATCCTGGAGAAGATGATAGAAAGAACTGG
Organism: Anolis sagrei; assembly: GCF_037176765.1. NCBI lineage: Eukaryota > Metazoa > Chordata > Lepidosauria > Squamata > Anolidae > Anolis > Anolis sagrei. The sequence goes on from NC_090027.1 coordinate 3,978,337, forward strand.
GGAAAGAAGGTCCCGAGCTCAAGTTGGAAAAGGTTCAGAAAGCAGCTTGAAAGGTTTGGAGATGACTCTTGAGAACTCCAGAAGCATTTGCAATAGCAAACCATACCTGCTTTGGGGGATTTTGCAAGAAGAACAAGGAGAAGACAATGACAAGAGTGTCCTACCCAAGATGTGCCCCCCCATTTGCCCAGATCCTGGAGAAGAAGATAGAAAGAACTTGGGAAAGAAGTTCTCTAGCTCCAGTTGGAAAAGGTTCAGAAAGCAGCTTGAAAGGTTTGGAGATTACTCTTGAGAACTCTTGAGAACTACAGAAGAATTACCTGCAAGAAGAACAAGGAGAAGACAATGTAAGAGTGTCCTACCCAAGGCGTGTCCATCCCACTTACCCAGAAGGGACCAGATCCTGGAGAAGAAGATGAAAACAACTTGGAAAAGAAGTTGCAGAAGTTTCAGAAAGCAGCTTGAAAAGTTTGGAGATGAGTCTTGAGAACGATAGAAGCAAATGCTTACCTGCTTTGGGGAAGATTGCAAGAAGAACAAGGAGAAGACAATGACAAGAGTGTCCAACTCAAGGTGTGCCCACCCCACTTGCCCAGAAAGGACCAGATCCTGGAGAAGAAAGGTAGTAAGAACTAGGGAAAGAAGTTCTCAAGCTCCAGTTGGAGAAGGTTCAGAAAGCAGCTTGAAAAGTTTGGAGATGAGTCTTGAGAACTGTTGAGAACTACAGAAGCAAATGCCCACCCCACTTGCCCAGAAAGGACCAGATCCTGGAAAAGAAGGTAGTAAGAACTTGGGAAAGAAGCTGAAAGCTCCAGTTGGAGAAGGTTCAGAAAGCAGCTTGAAAAGTTTGGAGATGAGTCTTGAGAACTCTTGAGAACTATAGAAGCAAATGCTTACCTGCTTTGGGGAAGTTTGCAAGAAGAACAAGGAGGAGACAATGACAAGTGTGTCCAACTCAAGGTGTGCCCACCCACTTGCCCAGAAAGGACCAGATCCTAGAGAAGAAGGTAGAAAGAACTTGGGAAAGAAGTTCTCAAGCTCCAGTTGGAGAAGGTTCAGAAAGCAGCTTGAAGAGTTAGGAGATCAGTCTTGAGAACTCTTGAGAACTAAAGAAGCAAATGCTTACCTTCTTTGGGAAAGTTTGCAAGAAGAACAAGGAGAGGACAACAAGGAGAAGGACAACACGGAGAAGGACAACAAGGAGAAGAACAAGAGGGTCCAACTCAAGGTGTGCCCACCCCACTTGTCCAGAAAGGACCAGATCCTGAAGAAAAAGGTAGAAAGACCTTGGGAAATAAGTTCTCAAGCTCCAGTTGGAGAAGGTTCAGAAAGCAGCTTGAAGAGTTAGGAGATGAGTCTTGAGAACTCTTGAGAACTAAAGAAGCAAATGCTTACCTGCTTTGGGGAAGTTTGCAAGAAGAACAAGGAGGAGACAATGACAAGAGTGTCCAACTCAAGGTGTGCCCACCCCACTTGCCCAGAAAGGACCAGATCCTGGAGAAGAAAGGTAGTAAGAACTAGGGAAAGAAGTTCTCAAGCTCCAGTTGGAGAAGGTTCAGAAAGCAGCTTGAAAAGTTTGGAGATGAGTCTTGAGAACTGTTGAGAACTACAGAAGCAAATGCCCACCCCACTTGCCCAGAAAGGACCAGATCCTGGAAAAGAAGGTAGTAAGAACTTGGGAAAGAAGCTGAAAGCTCCAGTTGGAGAAGGTTCAGAAAGCAGCTTGAAAAGTTTGGAGATGAGTCTTGAGAACTCTTGAGAACTATAGAAGCAAATGCTTACCTGCTTTGGGGAAGTTTGCAAGAAGAACAAGGAGGAGACAATGACAAGTGTGTCCAACTCAAGGTGTGCCCACCCACTTGCCCAGAAAGGACCAGATCCTAGAGAAGAAGGTAGAAAGAACTTGGGAAAGAAGTTCTCAAGCTCCAGTTGGAGAAGGTTCAGAAAGCAGCTTGAAGAGTTAGGAGATCAGTCTTGAGAACTCTTGAGAACTAAAGAAGCAAATGCTTACCTTCTTTGGGAAAGTTTGCAAGAAGAACAAGGAGAGGACAACAAGGAGAAGGACAACACGGAGAAGGACAACAAGGAGAAGAACAAGAGGGTCCAACTCAAGGTGTGCCCACCCCACTTGTCCAGAAAGGACCAGATCCTGAAGAAAAAGGTAGAAAGACCTTGGGAAATAAGTTCTCAAGCTCCAGTTGGAGAAGGTTCAGAAAGCAGCTTGAAGAGTTAGGAGATGAGTCTTGAGAACTCTTGAGAACTAAAGAAGCAAATGCTTACCTGCTTTGGGGAAGTTTGCAAGAAGAACAAGGAGGAGACAATGACAAGAGTGTCCAACTCAAGGTGTGCCCACCCCACTTGCCCAGAAAGGACCAGATCCTAAAGAAGAAGGTAGAAAGAACTTGGGAAAGAAGTTCTCAAGCTCCAGTTGGAGAAGGTTCAGAAAGCAGCTTGAAGAGTTAGGAGATGAGTCTTGAGAACTCTTGAAAACTAAAGAAGCAAATGCTTACCTGCTTTGGGGAAGCTGGCAAGAAGAACAAGGAGGAGACAATGACAAGAGTGTCCAACTCAAGACGTGCCCACCGTATTTGCCCAGAAAGGCCCAGATCCTGGAGAAGATCAAAACAACTTGGAAAAGAAGTTGGAGGTGGTTCAGAAAGCAGCTCATAAAGTTTGGAGATGAGCCTTGAGAACGATAGAAGCAAATGCTTACCTGCTTTGGGGATGTTTGCAAGAAGAACAAGGAAAAGACAACGTAAGAGTGTCCTACCCAAGGCGTGTCCATCCCACATGCCCAGAAAGAACCAGATCCTGGAGAAGAAGATCAAAACAACTTGGAAAAGAAGTTGGAGAAGGTTCAGAAAGCAGCTCGAAAAGTTTGGAGATGAGTCTTGAGAACTCTTGAGAACTATAGAAGCAAATGTTTACCTGCTTTGGGAAAGTTTGCAAGAAGAACACGGAGAAGACAATGACAAGATTGTCCAACTCAAGGTGTGCCCACCCCACCTGCCCAGAAAGGACCAGATCCTAGAAAAGAAGGTAGTAAGAACTTGGGAAAGAAGCTGAAAGCTCCAGTTGGAGAAGGTTCAGAAAGCAGTTTGAAAGGTTTGGAGATGAGTCTTGAGAACTCTTGAGAACGATAGAAGCAAATGCTTACCTGCTTTGGGGAAGTTTGCAAGAAGAACAAGAAGGAGACAATGACAAGAGTGTCCAACTCAAGGTGTGCCCACCCCACTTGCCCAGAAAGGACCAGATCCTGGAGAAGAAGGTAGAAAGAACTTGGGAAAGAAGTTCTCAAGCTCCAGTTGGAGAAGGTTCAGAAAGCAGCTTGAAAAGTCTGGAGATGAGTCTTGAGAACTCTTGAGAACTACAGAAGCAAATGCCCACCCCACATGCCCAGAAAGGACCAGATCCTGAAGGAGAAGGTAGAAAGAACTTGGGAAAGAAGTTCCCAAGTTCAAGTTGGAAAAGGTTCAGAAAGCAGCTTGAAAAGTTTGGAGATGAGTCTTGAGAACTCTTGAGAACTTCAGAAGAATTACCTGCCAGAAGTACAAGGAGAATACAATGACAAGAGTGTCTTACCCAAGGTGTGCCCACCCCACTTGCCCAGAAAGGACCAGATCCTGGAGAAAATAGGTAGTAAGAACTTGGGAAAGAAGCTGAAAGCTCCAGTTGGAGAAGGTTCAGAAAGCAGCTTGAAAAGTCTGGAGATGAGTCTTGAGAACTCTTGAGAACTACAGAAGCAAATGCCCACCCCACTTGCCCAGAAAGGACCAGATCCTGAAGGAGAAGGTAGAAAGAACTTGGGAAAGAAGTTCTCAAGCTCCAGTTGGAGAAGGTTCAGAAAGCAGCTTGAAAAGTTTGGAGATGACTCCTGAGAACCCTTGAGAGCTCCAGGAGCATCTGCAATAGCAAGCCTTACACCTACTTCTCTCCCTCCTCTCTCCTTCCTTGGGACCCCCGACTCAAGCGGTTGCCCACCTCCAGAGAAGCAAGAGCCGGACCCGAAAGTGAACTGACCACCAAAGAGGAGCAGGACTGGTCCCAGAGTTGGAAGAACAGTCCCCCCTCCATCAGGACACGCCCCCCGCTTGCCAGGGCAGCCAATCAGCGTGAAGCTCCCACCCCTCCTCTAGGTTGACCCCCCCTCTCTCTCCTATCCCCCCTCCCCTCCATCCCAGCTGTCACTCACAGTCCCCCAAGAGCCAATGGAAGAGGGAGGCTGGGGTTTCCAAGGCGAGGCTGGCTCCCGCCCCTCTGGATGGAGCCTGGCCAAGAGACTCGCCTCCTCTGAAGCCAAGAAGGGAAGCCTCCAAGTGGAGGGGTCCTGCTCCCCCAAAGCAAGAAAGCAAGCAGATAAGCAAGCAAGAACCCCCCTCCACTACTGTTGGGTTGCATTGGGTGGCTGTCTCACAAAGGGGGTGCGTTTGGGGGGCCAGGAAACCCCTATAACGCATCTACACCAAGAATGGCCCAACTTGGCCCCTCTTTCCCTCCCACCAGGTGTTTTGGACTCCAACTCCCACCATTCCCACAGCCTCAGACCCCTTCCATTTCCCCCTCATTCACTTAAGCGTTGCTGTTATTATTACT